>NC_081410.1:175331577-175489077 GCF_030272615.1 Cryptomeria japonica | reverse complement strand
ACATCGCACCCATAAAAATAAATGATAAATAATGAAGAGTTTCAAACAATTATGAACAATAATCAATTATTTTCGCATGCACTGTAATGATTTTGACATTATAAACAGAGAGACACCATTTAACAACGCACCCATACAAGGAAATGATAAATAATGAAGGGGTTTCGAACAATTCTGAACTATAATCAATTATTTTCGCATTCACTGTGCTGATTTCTGCATTATAAACAAAGACACATCATTTAACAACGCACCCATAAAAATAAATGATAAAAAATGAAGGGGTTTCGAACAATTATAAATAACAATCAATTATTTTCGTAGTCATTGTAATGATTTCAGCATTATAAATAGAGAGACACCATTTAACAACCCACCCATAAAAGGAAATGATAAATAATGAAGGGGTTTTGAATTATTATGAACAATAATCAATTATTTTCGCAATCACTGTAATGATTTCAGCATTATAAACAGAGAGACGCCATTTAATAGCCCACCCATAAAAGGAAACGATAAATAATGAAGGGGTTTTGAACTATTATGAACAATAATCAATTTTTTTCGCATTCACTGTAATGATTTCGGCATTATAAACAAAGAGACACCATTTAACAGCCCACCCATAAAAGGAAACGATAAATAATGAAGGGGTTTCAAACTACTATGAACAATAATCAATTTTTTTCGCATTCACTATAATGATTTCGGCATTATAAACACAGAGACACCATTTAACAGCCCACCCATAAAAGGAAATGATAAATAATGAAGGGGTTTCGAACTATTATGAACAATAATCAATTTTTTTCGCATTCACTGTAATGATTTCGGCATTATAAACAGAGAGACACCATTTAACAGCGCACCCATAAAAGGAAATGATAAATAATGAAGGGGTTTCGAACAATTATAAACAATAATCAATTTTTTTCGCATTCACTGTAATGATTTCGGCATTATAAATAGAGAGACACCATTTAACAGTGTACCCATAAAAGGAAATGATAAATAATGAAGGGGTTTCGAACAATTATAAACAATAATCAAACTTTTTCACATTCACTATAATGATTTCAGCATTATAAACAGAGAGACACCATTTAACAACGCACCCATAAAAGGAAATGATAAATAATGAAGGGGTTTCAAACTATTATGAACAATCATCAATTTTTTTCGCATTAACTGTAATGATTTCGACATTATAAACAGAGAAACACCATTTAACAACGCAACCAAAAAATGAAATGAAAAATAATGAAGGGGTTTCGAAGTAAACGAAGAGATATGCAATTGTTTTGCCATTTTGTGTCAGGATTTTGGCATTAATAGAGCATTGAAAGGAAACCCTAAACTGCATACGAAGAAATCATCAATAGACAAAGTATAATGCAGCTGCAAAGGAGCAAAACCATCATTGGACATGCAATATGCAATATGGACAAGTTATCGTTACCTGGGAGCCGAGGTTGCGGAGGAGGCCGCCGATGAAGGTTGCAGGGAAGGTTGAGGTTGCGGAGGAGGCCGCCGACATAGGTTGCAGAGGAGGCTGAGGTTTTGGAGGAGGCCACTAATGGAGGAGGCCACTGAAGGCCGAGGTTGCAGAGGAGGCCGCTGATGGAGGTTGCAAAGGAGGTCGAGATTGCGGAGGAGGCCGTCGATGGAAACAGTTTATTTCCCTAAGTTGCGAGTGCAAATGCTAAGGAAACAATTTATTTCCCTAAGTTTTTAGGGCAAAAAAGATAGTGAGAGTTCATGCCACGTGGGGTCACCATACCTCTGCGGAAAGGGGGTTATGGGTTGTCAACATGTTTTTTGACCACCCATTTTAAACTTTTTTACATTTATCATTTTTTTTTAATTATATGCATGCCATAATTTTTTTAGGTTAATTATTTTTTATAAAAAGCTGAAAAAATATATTAGTTTTTAGGTATTTTATAAATGAATATTGGTGTTTTGGTGTGCGAGTATTGGTGCAAAAGAGGTCAAGTATCGGTCGACACTTTGAAATTACCACTTTTTGACCTTTCGACGCATAATGACCCATAGAGATCGGATCATTACTACCCAGAAGCCAGATCAATAGGTTTAAGAAGTTAAGTCGCATACGAAGACAACAAAAAAAAATTAAAAAAAATCGATATATCATTTAGGATCTGTGGGTGTGCGAAGTTAGCTATGACGGCTACTGGTGCTCTTCCCCTACCATTGACCAATATTATGATTTACATTACATAGCATGGACCTAAATCAAGTATTCAAACAATTATATCCGCCAGAGATTCCGCTAAGACCAAAATCCAACACGCTTCACCAACCGATAGAAACCCTTAGTGAAAGAACATAAAGTTTAACCGGATCCAAATAGGACCATCATAACAACATACCATCCAATGCAAAGTCACGAAATACTTGGAATATGATCAAGAAGCACCTTCAGCATGATAGAGACCGATTCCATAAGTCGGACCCAAAATCCATTGACCAAGTTACCAAATAATGCATACTGGTAAAGCTAACCTGGATAGCAGAGGCAAGCCGGTAAAGCCAGAAACTAGCTAGTACCAGTAAATACCAAAAGCGATAACAACCAAAGCACCAAATCATGAGCCAACATAATATAGAAAGTATGTAACCAACCAGAATAAGCTTCCAAAACCGAATCCAGAGATCTAATCAATATCGGATCAAAATCATAGCCAAAACCAAGAAGATCACCAAGACTAACTAGGATAGATCCAACCCGGATACAGTGTTGACATCTATGACAACACTTAACCAAATCCAACATATTGCCAACAATTCCTTTATAGAACAAACATACATTTAGAGTGGGTACACATTTCATAAAATTTGAAATTTTAAACCTATGATTTTGATTTTTAGGCTTGAAAACTCAACCCTCAATCTTTGACCTAGAAGTATAATGCCATGAAAAAAAATAACAGAAAAGTTGACTTTAGGAATATGGTTTATGACTACTTTTTAACAATTCCTTATATGGGCCCTATTCCATTTCAAAGTTCAATAAACCTTTTCCCACATTTTAATATTACATCTTTTCATATAAATTATGTTTCTGGTATCAAGGGCTACTATCTTGCAACCCCAAAAAATTTGTGCCTATTTTGTCGAGACATAGGTGCTTGGGGCAGCATTGTCTAGACATAGGTGCTCGGGGTAGCATTGTCTAGGACATAGGTGTTCAGGGTAGCATTGTTTAGGACATAGGTGCTCGAGACAACATTTCTTGATAGTTTTTGGCTAAAATTTTGAGCTCAAATAATATGTCGGTCTTACCATTTCTAAAGCTATCCCCGATGCAAAAATATGATTTTACTTTTGGATCCCTATATAAGGAACCACTCCTAATTAGTTTCATCATCTCTCATTATCATCTCATCACTATAATATCATTTTAATTCCAAGAGAAACTATGATTCAAGGAGCAACAAGCTGTAGCAAGGCATCTTCTGGATTTTATGATGATTTATCATGTTATTGCATCAACACATGGAGGACTTATCCTAAGATAATTTCATCATCAATTTAAGGTATAATCATTTCAATCATGCATTTCCATTCAAGCATTTCATTTTCAAATCTAGCCTCTGTCCTATCAAGACACACTTTCTATTTCAATTTCAATTCAATTATAGGGTTAATTCCAAACCAATATTTAAACCCAACATCTCTTGTTGTGTGCAAATTCAGGTTCAACTACAAGATTCTGATAGATACTAAATACAAAAATGTGCTTAGGACCTGAAGACAAAGGACCCCTCCAAATCTCATTAGATACCACCTAGACAAGGGTTCCATGACATGACATTATCTTGGACAATTTCACTCAACACGCCATTGTCCTTCCAGTTTAGGCTAAAATTTGGGAGAAAGAAGGTACATGATCTTAGGGTTTAAAATCTAATTTGGTGTGCAAAGATTGACTAGTTAGACAAGGACATTTTGGGCACCATTGTCCTCTTAGTTTGAATTTATTTTTCTGTGATGCATTTTTGTTTGCATTTGCTTTCTACATCTATGTTCCCTTTCCATTCACACCCTTTTAGTAGCTTATTTTTTACTCAATCAAGGAGTACTGAATTCACCTTGTGCTCAACCTCTTTCTCATCAAATTGGAGGTTGGGTCCACTTAGTTCATTTTCCTTCTAATGTAATCATTGTGAAATAGGTTTAGTTCCTAGTTTTCATGCATTAACTAGTGAATTCTATTTCCACCCATTACAATAACCTAAAATTAGAATGAATGGTAGCTTTAGAAGAAGTGAAACATTTGTATCAATAGAGAAATGAGCAAAAATTGTAGAATTCCTATCTTTCCATAAGGGAAAATAAATTCCACCCTAAAAGCATGCCAAATTTGAGTATACTCAAAAAAGGTACAAATATAATCCCGCAAAAGAGTCGTATGCTAGAAGAAAGGTTTTGGTTGAGGAGGGCAAAAAAATCATTAATCCAAGTCCAAACATGTTGGGCATGGCAACAAAACTAGAAGAGATATTTAAACAACTTTGATTGTCCATAGAATGGGAAATTGGAGTTCCGAATGCCCATGTTTTTGGACTTTGTTAAGATTATATGTTTAAGTGCTTAAAATTTTCACTTCAAATATGACAAAATTTGATTTTCAAGAAAAAGTACTTCCTTTTTTGACCAAAAAATGAACCCATTATCTTCCACTTACCCCTATAAATTCCCTAACTAATAATCACCATCCTAAATAGATATGTACTTTGCAAAGTTCTATGTTAATCTCTCATTTAAAAAAAAAAGATGTAAGTTCTACACATGTTAGATAAACTGAACTCTAAAATCATAGATATTTATTTGTTCTTTATGTCATGTCATACTAAAGACTCATTTGAAAATCACACCACACAAAAATAGTTGCGAGGTTTGACATTAAAAGAACACTAATAGCACTTTAACAACACTTCTATTAGCCTCATATGATATACAAGTTATAAGCACCATAATAGATATTTGATTAATTGTAACATTAGCAAGACTACAAACCATGAAACTTAAAATTGATAGCCCTATATTATTATGTTATTACAAAGCTGTGTTCTCATTGAGCTCCTCTGATCACCATCACCTACGATCACCCACCTACATTTTCCTTAATGGAGGGCATATAATGCCTTTATCAAGCTTATATGCTTTGGAGAAACCCCTCCTCATTGTGTAGTCAAATACTATGGTCAACCATTGGCTTGACATAGCCAACAAATTTTGTTATAGTCTAAAATCATTATATCAGCACTTATGGAAGTGTCTTGAAGTTATGTGGGTCCTTTCAATTTGAGAGTAGATAAAGGTGGGTTGGCAGCCAATGCAGTTCGATTAGTTTCAAGATTGCTCTCTCAACTTACCTCATCGTCAATAACTATTGGATCGATCTTTAGTTGTGGGCTACTCAATTTTAACATGTGATCTTTTTGGCATAAAGGAAGGTTCACCATCGATCAGTAGCCCACATAATGGCTGACTGCACATCCACTCTGTGCAGACCCAATAGACTATTATGCTTTGTTACAAGCAAACCCACCTAACGCCCTTTTATGAACCACACAAATTTTGGAAAGTGATTGGATGATATTGGTTAGAGAAATAAAAGGGTTGTATTTTCCACTCTATATTGTGCACTACGCACCACTTGGCACAAATGGATGTTCCTTTTGCTTTAGTGATTTCTCCATGCTTTGCTCTTTGATGATGGACAAACCTTCTATTTGTGGCCACTTGTTTGCACAATATGAACATGTATTGACAGTTCGTGAGTTCCATTCAAGCACAGGTCAAGGTGATAAAGAACTCTAAGTTGACACGGAAGTCTAAATTGAACATTATGAGCTTGCATGCAGGAGTTTACATGTGATTCAAAATTAATGTGAACATTGTGCTTGACGTTGACTGAAAAAGAATTCATTATCACTATATTGCTAAATGGGGTGCATGTACATAGTACTAAAGTTTTTAAAGAACTTGTGTTAATGCAATAATTTGGTGCTCACGAGATTATTTGTAATTACCACTAGCTATGAATAATTTGATGCTTGTCTTTCTATGGTGCAGGTCTGAATCATGTTAATGCAATCAAAGTAAAGAACTTTGTTACTTTCCTCATAGGGTCATTAAGATTGAAGATTATGGATAAGATTGATGATTGCAAAGTAATGGAGAATGAAGATTACGTAGATTGCTAAAGCAATGGACAGTATAATGGAATTGGGATAGAGAAGGTTTACTGGCATACAAATGGCATCATGATTGCAAAAGTCAATGGATTGTTTGTATATTTTGTAAGAGGTGTAGTTTAAAATTGTCATAAGTAATGTGTATGAAGATGTTGTCCATTTTAAGGGAAATGGGGTATTTCAGAAAGTCATCTAAGATCAGTATGTATATCTAGTATCTAATGATTTTTCAAATCAGATTACAACATGCTGATACAAACGCATACTACTATGTCATACAAGCAGAAACAGACATGGTTGATTTCCCATACATTAAACCTTAAAGGAAAGATAATGCAATTTAAAGATTTAAGAAAATTTCAACAGCATTGTGACATATATATTTAATACTTTAGAATCATGTAACAAGAAGAATGAGACATAAGAGAGAACATAGATATACATGGAGAAAATCCTTTCGAGTAAAAATCCCCACGCTCCAAAACATCAAGCCAATGTATTATTTAGCAACAAGTTACAGTACATTTTTTAGGTTCTAAGCCTTTACATGGAGATTTACATATTGTTCTGTCCTAGAGAAAATTTGATAGTATAACCCTTGTGAAATGAAATCCTCTACTCTCCTAAATCATCCAAGGCATCAACATATATATAGAGCTCAATACAAAGAGGTAGACCTGTGCCCATCTTCAATGCCTAAGATGTAAGTTGTGTCATAAACAACATTTTGTTAATCCCATGACATGTTGCTCATAGCAACTTCCAAGGCAACAACACCTATCTCATCCATAATGGTCATCTTGCCAAATACAATGTAGGTAAAACATAGAAATTACTATGACTAAGAATAGGCACCTTTCTTACCTCATAGCATTTGTCAAAAGTGAACTCCTAGATAATTGCCAATAGTTAAAATACATCTCCAATACATAATAGAAGTTGAAAACAAAGACTCTTTAGTCAATGTAGGAAATTACCAAATCAATTTCCACTCCAACATAGCATTTTCCAAGTGGGTGCCAACTTCCTAGAAAATAAGGAATATGCCATCTCATCACCTACCATGTAGGATGTCACCTTACCAAGAGATCCCACAAAGTGAATGACAACTTACAGAGTTTATAGTTTAAGATAAATCAATTAGAAAACAATTAATTAAATAATTCGACATGTTAGGACTCTAAGGTTGAGACACCTTAATCCCAACATTCTCACACTTGTCGAAGATCTATCAAGAGTCTACAACATCAAATTCTTAATAGCCAAAATGATGAAACCACATCATGACTTCCATCCATGAAATCACATAAGTCTTGAACATGCTCTCATGATCTAATCAAGACATCTACAATAACATCCACGATGCCCACCATCTTAGGCAACAATACTCATCATCCTCCAATGTGTCACCTATGGAAGAAAGGAACAAGCAAAGGTGAATATGCACCAGTACAAAGAACACAATCATAAGATCCCAGTGATATAAAAAGCTACAAGATACTACAACCACTCCAATGTGCTCATAAGCTATATAGAAATATCAATAACATAAACTTCAAAGCCCGTAAATAGAACACAACTGTGAAGTAATCCTCTAGAAAACAAGATGCAACATCAGCTAGAACAATGTAACTAAAATGACTACTCCCATCCAACCGATAAACCCACGAGACTGAAAATAGCACCCACAACAAGTGATAACCCATCTAATCACACATACCTCAAAGGTATCCAACATTAGTAAACTCATGCCACCAACATAACCAGTCCATAAATTGAAAGCACAAGCTCCATGTGCAAACCATTTGATGAAGACCAAACACATCCAAGAACTCTCGTTGTATGGGTAATGCCAAATTTGAAAAGATCAAAAGGTATATTGATTCTAGCAATCACAACGCATAGAAAATCTAATCATGAAGTACCGAGGACCATCCACAAAGATATGCAAATCCCACAACAACACTACTGCAAGAAACATCTCTCTCAACAAGTCTCCATAGGTCCCCTGAGTTATCTACATTTGATAGAAGAAAGAGATACAAAAACCTCCATGTTATCACCCAAGTGACAACATATGACCACAAACTAGTGATCACCATAGCTCCACACAAAACCTCACATCTAGTGTCAAGTGAACTTGAACCTCCAAGAAGATCACTAAGACCAAAAAATATAAAAACCGCAAACCATAAACATGTATCACATCCTTCATAATAACACCTCTAAATGCTAGTTGTGCCAAGTATGATCTCCTTCATAACCCCAAGAGAAAAACCGTGCAACAACATCCAAACTCATTCAACCTTAAGAGATCAAACATAACATATATATCATGTATCTACATGGATGCAAGCTTCTCAAAGAAGATAAAACTACTCCATTTCCCATTTTAGGAAATCAGCCCACTACCATCCCCTATGACCATCAGAAAAGAAATCACATACCAAGGAAATAACCATGCTATCCATCTCTCATAATGAATCCTCCAAAACCATCTAATCATAGCTCAATATCCATGGATTTGAAAGAAAATCATAAAGCACTTGAGTGAAACAATGGGCTATACCTCTCGAGTGATAGATTACCAAGTAGACCAAGATTGGGGAATGAGAATGCTCCTCCAAGATATCCAAGTCAACATGACTCATCCAAGAAAAATCTCCTCATAGGTTTGTGTTGAACTCATGCCAAACCAAGGTGTAGGCTTCTCAAGCTTCCAACTGAAATCTCATAAAGAGTAACCATAGAAGTACTTGTCTCTCATCTCAAGAGAACTACAACCTCACCTAAGTCTCCATGTATCCATGGGCACTAACGATTGATCAACCCATTCTGAGCTCCAAAATACAACATTGCACTCCCATGAATCTCTCAAGCATATTACCAATGAACTCAATACAAAGAGAACCACCCAGACCACTGTCATAGCTCCAATCATGAAATAGGAACCCATCATGGTATCGTGATCTAACCATCCCCTACTAGAAGATCACATGCACCAAGTGAACATACCACAATCTCAAGAGTAATGTGTACATGCAAAGGTGAAAGAACTCTTTTTCAACAACAAGATCTAAGAATCCCTCCAAATCATCTGCACCACTAAAAAGAAACTTCCATCACTAGGTGATGAATATACAATCACTGCCAAAGCTCCCACTGAACTATGGTATCAATCTCTCCAAGCATCATGACAAAACATCTCCCAAAACTAGAACTCTTCCAAGTCCACACACACAAGTGTACTTATAATCACACCAAGTGAAACCAAGATCTACAAACCAAGAAAATAATACATGCTATAGGACCCCATTTAATTGACTATCCAGGAACTCGCTCATGATCCATTCTCTCATCTCAAAAGAAACCACTCTAATGCACAAGTGACCACAAATGTGGCCAACTAACAAGTTTGTAAAAACATTGAATCAAATCTTGTGGATATAGACAATCCACATCTAATTCATCCCAGTGTACACACCTACAGATTGCATGAATCATAGATCTAATCATTGAAACATGCAAACCCATTATTGCATTAGCAAACTACAAAACTAGGATCTCAAAGAGAGAAATCATGTAGACAACATGACTCAAGCATCAAATCAAGCACAAATTTGATTTGTCAATCATGTCCACATCGAGCACCATAGTCTAGGAATCCATCACGCATCACCACATAAATGTTGAGTGACTAATCACGTACCAACATCTCCATGAAGAGAAAGCATCACACTTCCTATCACCATGCACAAAGCATATATGTAGAGCTACAACTATCTCATCCATAGTCACCTTGAAGAAAAAACAAGGTCTATAAAAATAGCTCTTCAACAGATCCACAAAAACACACATTTTTCTTGACTGTGTAAAACCAACAAAGCCATTGTCTTTAAGAAAACCTATGCAGATCCATACCCACTTCACATTTGGAAGACTCAAAAATTTGAAAACACGAAAAAGGTTAAACTAGAACAATGGAAATATTACCATAGATGAGCATCACCATAGATTTTGATCGTAAAATCGATAAAACCTACAAACTCAAGGAACATGAATCCAAGCCATGCAAGTACAACCATCCATAAGGAAAAGTAATTCTGGAAATTCAAGCCCATTTGTAGGCCAACTCCACAACCACCACTAGTACATGCATATGAGAGAGATGGGCTATTTTAGAAGCTTCCAAATCATCCAATGATTAAATCCATAGTCTCCATGCATTTAGGGATAATGAAATAATTCCTTCCAATATCAAGGACTAAAATAAGCACCGAACATAGGCACAAACACGCCATAGCTTAGACAACCCAAGTTTCTCCATATTGCCAAGGAGTTTAAGACACCCAATATGAAAACTCTGTTACCCACAACCATGAAATGTAATATCACCATCATGCATTAGGGTTATAATTCTATCAAATAGGAGCTCCAAATCAACATCATATTAAATGAAAGCACATGATCAACTCCAACAGATTCCATCTTCATCATCCTTCAGAATGGTTGTTGTCTCCTCAAAAACTAAATCAACAACAAGACTTCCACTCATCAAAGGTTAATCACTAGATTCCTTCAAAACAAATTTCCTCGAGATTTCCAAGCTAAGAAATATTAATAGAAGAAATACCCAGAACCTGAAACATCACAAATCCTCACATGCAAGCACCATACAAATCATGGAACAAAACTCTAATACCAATTGAAGGGAAATGGGGCATCCTATAAATCTATTTCAGATCAGTATGTACATCTGGTATCCAATCAATTTTTAAAAACAAATTACAACATGCTGATACAAGCACATACTGTACTATGTCATAAAACTAAAAACATACATAGTTGATTTCCCATACATTAAACCTTAAAGGAAGGATGATGCAACTTACAAATTTAAGAAAATTTCAGCAGTAGTGCAACATACATATTTAATACTTTAAAACTATGAAACAAGAAGAATAAGATAGAAGAGAGAATATAGATATACACAGGGAAAAACTTTTCGAGCAAAAAACCCCACACTCCAAAACATTGCGCCAATGTATTATTTAGCAACAAGTTACAATACATTTTCAATTTCTAATCATTTACATGGTGATTTAAATCTTGTTCCATCCTAGTGAAAATCTGATAGCATAACCCCTGTGTAATGAAATCCTCTCCTCTCCTAAATTAGTTAAGGAATCAAAATATATATAGATCTCAATACAAAGAGGTAGGCATCCATGGTTTTGAAAACCATCTTTAACACCTAAGAGGTAAGTTGTGTCATAAACAACATCTTTCTAATCACATGACATGTTTCTCATATCAACTTCCAAGGCAACAACACCCATCTCATCCATAACGACCATCTTGCCAAATACAATGTAATAGAACATAGAAATTACTATGATAGGGAATAGGCACCTTTCTTACCTCACATCACTTGTGAAAAGTGAACTCCACCATAGAAGCCAATAGCTAAAATACATCTCCAATACATAATAGAAGATGAAAACAAAGGCTCTTTATCATCGCATGACATTACAAAATAAATTTCCACTCCAACATAACATCTTCCAAATGGGTTCCAACTTGTTAGAAAATAAGGAATATGTCATCTCATCACCTACCATGTAGAATTCCACCTCACCAAGAGGTCCCACAAAGTGAGTGACAAATTAGGAATTTTATAATTTAAGATAAATCAATTAGGAAACAATTAATTAAATAATTTAACAAGTTAGGAGACACGTTAATGCCAATACTGTCATTGAAGGCAAGGAAGAAATGTGTTTATAAGACAAGAACAATTTGATATATAGAGTTATTTGAAGATCAAGTGAAATTATCATTCAAACCTTGTGTCTTGGGAATGAAATCCTTGAGAACCTATAGAAAGAAACCTATATATAAAGTGTACCATCCAATGAGGGCAAGTTTGGACCTCATTTTACCAAGGAGCTACCTTGGAGAAGGTGGTTGCAAAGTGAACTCATATACGCCCTTGAACACCAAGTTCTCCCTTCGATCACCCACCTACCTTTTCCTTAATGGAGAGCATATAATGCCTTTATCAAGCTTATATGCTCTGGAGAAACCCCTCCTCATTGTGTAGTCAAATACTATGGTCAACCATTGGCTTGACATAGCCAACAAAATTTGTTATAGTCTAAAATCATTATATCAGCACTTATGGAAGTGTCTTGAAGTTATGTGGGTCCTTTCAATTTGAGAGTAGATAAAGGTGGGTTGGCAGCCAATGCAGTTCGATTAGTTTCAAGATTGCTCTCTCAACTTACCTCATCGTCACTAACTATTGGATCGATCTTTAGTTGTGGGCTACTCAATTTTAACATGTGATCTTTTTGTCATATAGGAAGGTTCACCATCGATCAGTAGCCCACATAATGGCTGACTGCACATCCACTCTGTGCAGACCCAATAGATTATTATGCTTTGTTACAAGCAAACCCACCTAACGCCCTTTTATGAGCCACACAAATTTTGGAAAGTGATTGGATGATATTGGTTAGAGACAATAAAAGGGTTGTATTTTCCACCCTATATTGTGCACTACGCACCACTTGGCACAAATGGATGTTCCTTTTGCTTTAGTGATTTCTCCATGCTTTGCTCTTTGATGATGGACAAACCTTCTATTTGTGGCCACTTGTTTGCACAATATGAACATGTATTGACAGTTTGTGAGTTCCATTCAAGCACAGGTCAAGGTGATAAAGAACTCTAAGGTAGATTACTAAAGCAATGGACAATATAATGGAATTGGGGTAGAGAAGGTTTACTGGTATGGTATACAAATACCATCATGATTGCAAAAATCAATGATTAATATGTATATTTTGTAAGAGGTGCAGTTCAAAATTGTCATAAGTAATGTGTATGAACATGTTGCCTATTTGAAGGGAAATGGGGCATTCTAGAAATCCGTCTAAGATTAGTATGCATATCTAGTATTCAATGATTTTTCAAAACATATTACAACATGGTGATATACACACATACTACTATGCTATAAAAGTGGAAACACATATAGTTGATTTCCCATACATTAAACCTTAAAGCAAAGATGATGCAATTTAAAGATTTAAGAAAATTTCAACAACATTGTGGCATACATATTTAATAGTTTAGAACCATGAAACAAGAAGAATGAGACACAAGAGAGAACACATATATACATGGGGAAAACCCTTTCGGTTAAAAATCCTCACACTCCAAAACATTGAGCTAATGTATTATTTAAAAACAAATTACAATACATTTTCAGGGTCTAAGCCTTTACATGAAGATTTACATCTTGTTCCATCCTGGAGAAAACCTGATAGTATAACCCCTATGAAATGAACTCCTCTCGTCTCCAAATCAGCTAAGGCATCAACATATATAGAGAGCTCAATACAAAGAGGTAGGCACCCATGGTTTCAAAAACCATCTTCAATGCCTAAGAGGTAAGTTGTGTCATAAACAACATCTTACTAATCCCATGACACATTGCTCATTGCAACTTCTAAGGCAACAACACCTATCTCATCCATAACGGTCATCTTGGCAAATACAATGTAAGTACAACATAAAAATTATTTGACCAGCCATAGGCACCTTTCTTACCTCACACCACTTGTCAAAAGTGAACTCCACCATAAATGCGAATAGCTAAAATACATTTCCAATACATAATAGAAGTTGAAAACAAGGACTCTTTAATCAACATAGGAAATTACCAAATCAATTTCCACTCCAACATAGCATCTTCCAAGTGAGTGCCAACTTCCTAGAAAATAAGGAATATGCCATCTAATCATCTTCCATGTAGGATGTCACCTCAACAAGAGATCCCATAAAGTGAATGACAACTTAGGAAGTTTATAATTTAAGATAAATCAATTAGGAAACAATTAATTAAATAATTGAACTTGTTAGGACTCTAAGGTTGACACACCTTAATCCCAACATTCTCCCACTTGTCGAAGACTTATCAAGAGTCCACAACATCAACTTCTTAGGAACCAAAATGATGAAACTGCATTTTTACTTCCATCCATGAAATCACATAGATCCCAAACATGCTCTTGTGCTCAAGTCAATACATTTACAATAACATCCATGATGTCCACCATCTTAGGCTTGACAATCCTCATCATCCTCCAATGTGCCACCTATGGAAGAAAGGAATAAACCAAGGTTAATATGCAACAATCCAAAGAACATGGTCATAGAGATCCCAGTGATATCAAAGGCTACAAGATACTACAACCTCTCCACTATGCTCACAAGCTATACAGAAGCATCAATAACATCAACTTCAAAGCCCGTAAATAGAACACAATAGCGAAGTAATCCTCTAGAAAATAAGATGGAACATCAGCTAGAACAACAACCAAAATGACTACTCCCATCCAACTGATAAACCCATGAGACTGAAAAATAGCACCCACAACAAGTGCTAACCCATCCAATCACACATACCTCAAAGGTATCCAACATCTGGAAACTCATGCCACTAGCATAACCAACCCATAAATTGCAAGCACAAGCTCCAATGAAGACCAAACACATCCACGAACTCCCACTGCATGGGTAATGCCAAATCTGAAAAGATCAAAAGGTGTGTACTAAGTCTACTAATCACAACACATATAAATTCTAATTATCATGAAGTACCAAGGACCATACACAAAGATATGCAAATCCCACAACAACAATGTTGCAATAAAATAATCTCTCAACACGTATCCACAGACCCCTAAGTTATTGACATTTGATAGGAAAAAGAGATATAAGAACCTCCATGTTATCACCCAAGTGACAACATGTGACCACAAACTAGTGATCACCATAGCTCCACAGAGAACCTCACATGTAGTGTCAAGTGAACCTAAACCTCTAGGAATACCACTAAGACCAAGAAAGAGAAACCACAAACCATAAACATGTAGCATGCCCTTCTTCATAGCACCTCTAAATACTTGTTGTGTCAAGTACAAATCTCCTTCACAACCCCAAGAGAAAAACCACAGCAACATCCAAACTCATTCAACCTCAAGAGATCAAACATAACATATATCATGTGTATCTACATGGATGTAAGCCTCTAAAAGAAGAACAAACTACTCTATTTCCCATTTTAGAAAACCAGCCCACTACCATCCCCTTTGACCATTAGAAAAGAAAACAAATACCTAGGAGATAACTGTGCTATCCATTTCTCACAATCAATCCTCTAAAACCATCTAATCATAGCTCAAGATCCATGAATATAAAATAAAAGCATAAAGAACCTAAGAGAAACAATGGCCAATACCTCTAGAGTGATAAACTGTCGAGTAGACCGAGTGGGGAATGAGAATGTTCCTTCAAGATATCCAAGTCAATGCATGACTCATCCAATAACATTCTCCTCATAGGTCTGTGTTGAACTCATGCCCAACCAAGGTGTAGGATCCTTAGACTGCCAATTTAAATCTCATAAAGAGTAACCATCTAAGTACATGTCTCTCATCTCAAGAGAACTACAACCTCACCTAAGTCTCCATGTATCCATGCTAAGCTCCAAAACACAACATTGCACTCCCATGATGTTCTCAAGCATATGACTAATGAACTCAATGCAAAGAGAACCACCCAAACCACTGTCAAAGCTCCAACCATGAAACATGAACCCATTGTGACAACATGATCTAACCATCCCTCGCTAGGAGATCACATGCCCAAAGTGAACATACCACAACCTCAAGGGCAATGCATCATGTCAAAATTCTAATGTGCAATCACGATTATACCATGACATAACAACAAACATAGTATAAACCAATACCTCAACCAAAGAATTCAAGAGTCATCCATGGCCTCAAGATGTTACCTGGGATCCTCAAATAGTGTACATGCAAAGGTGAAAGAACTTTTCTGCAGCAACAAGATCTAAGAATCCCTCCAAATCATCTACATCACTAAAAGTGAACTTTCATCACCAAGTGATAAATACACAGTCACTATTAAAGCTCCCACTGAACCATGGTATCGATCTCTTGAAGCATCATGACACAACATCTCTCATATCTGAAAATCTTCTAGGTCCACACATAGATGTGTACTTCTAATCACACCAAGTGAAACCAAGATCTCCAAACCAAGGGAATACTCCATGCTATAGGACCTCATATTTGACTATCCAGGTACTAAATCATTATCCATCATCTCATCTCAAAATAAATCACCCTAATGCACAAGTGACCATACATAGGGCCAACTACCAAGTTTGCAAAAACATTGAATCAAATATTGTGGATATAAACAATCCACATCCAATTCATCCCACTACAACCGAGTAGGTTGTACACACCTACAAATTTATCCAATAATTGAAACATCCAAGCCCATTATTGCATCAACAAACTACAAAACTGAGATCTCAAAGAGAGCAATCGTGTAGACAACATGACTCAAGCATTGAATCAAGCACGAATATGATTTTCCAATTATGTCCACATTGAGCACCATAGTCTAGGAATCCATCAAGCATCACCATAGAAATGTTGAGTGACTAATCATGTATCAACATCTCCATGCGGAGAAAGAATCACACTTCCTCTCACCATGCATGAAGCATGCATGTAGAGCTACAACTATCTCATCCAAAGTCACCTTGAAGAAGAAACAGGGTCTAGAAAAATAGCTATTCAGTAGATCCACAAAAACACAACTTTTTCTTGACTGTGCAAAACCAAAAAATCCACTGTGTTTGAGAACACCTATGCACATCCATACCCCACTTCACGTCTAGAAGACCCAAAAGTCTAAAAGCACCAAAAATGTTAAACCAAGACAATGGAAATATTATCAAAGATGAGCATCACCATATATTTTGAGCATTAAATCTATTAAACATACAAATTCAAGGAACATGAATCCAAGCCTTGCAATTACAACCATCCATAAGGAAAAAGTAGTTCAAGAACTCCAATCCCATTTTTAGGCCAACTCCACAACCAACACCAGTACATGCATTTGAGGGAGATAGGCTATTCCAGAAGCTTCCAAATCATTTAATGATCAACTACATAGCCTCCATCCATTCAAGGATATTGAAATAATGCCTTCCAATATCAGGGACTAAAATAAGAACCCAATATAAGAACATTCACATCATAGCTTAGACAACCTGAGTTTCTCCATATTGCTAGGGAGTTTAAGAAACCCAATATAAAAAATTTGTTGCCCACAACCATGAAATGTAACATCACCACCATCCATTAGGGTTAATATGCTAACAAACAGGAGCTCCAAATCAATATCATGTTAAATGAAAGCACGTGATCAACTCCACCAAATTCCATCTTCATCATCCTTCAAAATTACCATTGTCTCTTGAAAAACTAAATCAACTACAAGAACTCCACTCATCAAAGGATTAATCATCAGTCGATTCTTTCAAAACAAATTTCCTCAAGCTTTCCAATCTAATAGATATTAAGAAAAAAAATACCTAGAACCTAAAACATCATTAATCCTCACATGGAAGCACCATGCATATCATGGAACAAAGCTTTGATACCAATTGAAGGGAAATGGGGCATCCCATAAAGCTATATGAGATCAATATGCACATCTAGTATCCAATGATTTTCAAAACAGATTACAACATGTTGATACAAACACATACTACTATACCATAAAAGTCAAAACATACATAGTTGATTTCCCATACATTAAACCTTAAAGAAAAGATGATGCAACTTACAGAAATAAGAAAATTTCAATAGTAGTGCAACATACATATTTAATACTATACAATCATGAAACAAGAGGAATGAGATAGAAGAAAGAACATAGATATATGTGGGGAAAACCATTTTGAGAAAAAAAACCACACTCCAAAATTGAGCCAATGTATTATTCAACAACAAGTTACAATACATTTTGTCTCTAAGCCTTTACTTATAGATTTACATCTTGTTACATCCTGGAGAAAATTTGATAGCATAACCTTTGTGAAATGAACTCCTCTCCTCTCCTCTCATCTCCTAAATCAGCTAAGGCATCAACATATATATAGATCTCAATACAAAGAGGTGGCCACCCATGGTTTCAAAATCAATCTTCAACACCTAAGAGGTAAGTTGTGTCATTAACAACATCTTGCTAATCCCATGACACGTTGCTCATAACAACTTTCAAGGAAACAACACCTATCTCATCCATAACAGTCATCTTGCCAAATACAATGCAAGTAGAACATAGAAATTACTATGATTAGGAATAGGCACCTTTCTTACCTCACACCACTTGTCAAAAGTGAACTCCACCATAAATTCCAATAGCTAAAATACATCTCCAACACATAATAGAAGTTGAGAACAAAGACCCTTTATAACCCTATGAAATTACCAAATCAATTTCCACTCCAACATAGCATCTTCCAAATGGGTGCCAATGTCTTAGAAAATAAGGAATATGCCATCGAATCACCTGCCATGTAGGATGCCACCTTACCAAGAGGTCCCACAAAGTGAATGACAACTTAGGAAGTTTATAATTTAAGATAATTCAATTAGGAAAAAATTAATTAAATAATTTAACATGTTAGGGCTCTAATATTGAGATACCTTATTTCCAACACCATTCAGGACCAAAGGCAAGGAAGAAATGTGTTTATAAGAAAAGAATAGGGTAAGTGCAAAAAGATGGTGGTCAAAAAGGGGGGTATAAGTGGACACTTCTTTTTTTCTGAAATTAGGTGAACCTGAACTTGGAGGCAAAATTTGAAAGTCATCCACTCAAGACATGAAGATAATCAATAAAAAAAATATTGTAGTACTCTGAATCTAGTTTCCAAACTACTAAACTTTCTCAAAATTGGATAAGATTAAGGGGGTCAAATTCTTCGCGCCCAAAAAACTGACCCTGGTTTTTTTTTTAAAACATAACATAGTGTCTGACGTGCACATCAAAAAAGTCATAGTTCGATTTAGTATTTTGACAAATCCTTTGTAAAAAAGATAGTTAAGAGTGAGCACTAGAAGATGTGTATTTTTTGTTATTTTTTGTTGAGTATTTTTTTTTTATGATTTTTCCAATCGAGCACATCCTGAAAATTAGGTACCTGTTCCTGCGCGAAGCATATGTTGCACTAAACAAATCAAAAATGCAATTTATTTTTTGAAATTGTAAAGAATCAAGTACAATACAATAATATATAAAGTTTTTAAATTTGGATAAGTATATCAAAAGTTATTCAAAAAATGGTGCACCTATGTCTGTGAGAACTATGGAGACATTGGTAAAAGAAATTCAATAATAATATGTTCTTGTTGTTCAAATTGAAAAAAAAAAAAAAAAGGTTAGAAAGCTCAGAAGATGGGTGAAAATATGGTGGCAATTTTAGAAATACCCACTTGATGAAGTGTAAACCTGATGATGACAAAGTTGATAAACCAAGCTGATAAAATAAAACAAGTCAAAAATGAGAGAAATGGAGGGAAATCAAACTTCCAAACCGTAGCTTTGTCATCCAGGCCTATTTCCAAGCCTAAACAGTCAAAAGCGCATATGGTGTACTTATGGTTTAAAAAGTGCATACGGGGTACTTATGGTGTAAGAAGTGCGTACGCGCTCTTTTACTATAAACAACACGTACACACTATTGTATAATATGATATTGTATATATGATATATGTAATATATAATATGTGTATATACATATAATATATAATATTTATATATAAATATATATATGTATATAATAATATATAATATATTATGTATAAGTACACATGTAAGTGTATTGTCTCCCCCTCTCAAATGCATACAAGGTGCCTCTCTCTCTCTCTCTCTCTCTCTCTCTCTCTCTCTCTCTCTCTCTCTCTCTCTCCCTTCCTCCATACCCCATCCCTCTCCCTCTCCCTCCCTCTCTCCGCTTCTCCCTTCCTCCATACCCCATTCCTCCCTCTCTCCTCCTATCCCTTCCTCCATACCCCATCCATCTCTCACTCTTTCTCTCTCCCCTTCTCCCTTCCTGCATACCCCATCCCTCTTTCTCTTCTTCTCTCCCTCCCTCCCTCCATACCCCACTGCAACTATGTATGCACTTCTATAGAAGTAAGTGAATTTATTTCTTGTCTGCAACTTCCTCTTTGATTTTTATCATGTATGCTCTCCTAAGAAAATTGATTGATGGATTTGTGTGTGTATATTGAATAGGAGGAATAGGGTTTGAAATTGAACCATAGATGTATTATCGTGACAAACAAGGAAACCTATAGCAATATTCTTCTTGAATGTGTTTTTAATGAGTTGAGTAGATATGGAAAATAGTGTCAACAAAGCAACATGATGAGTCAGAGTACCTACAATATGCTGTTCTAAAGGGTCATATGGTGTTGTATGACCCCTTAGGACACTATTTGGAGTCATTATAGGTCCTATGGTGTGCTAAGGGATAATATAATGTCATATGATCCCTTCGATGTTGTTAGGGGTCATATTGTGTCCTGGATTCAATATCTCTCTCTCTCTCTCTCTCTCTCTCTCTCTCTCTCTCTCTCTCTCTCTCTCTCTCTCTCTCTCTCTCTCCATACCCCATTCCTCTCTCTCTCCCCTTCTCCCTTCCTCCATACCCCATCCCTCTATCTATTCTTCTATAATTCCTATAGTCACAATCGAGGTCAGTCCTATAACCTTGTAAATTTAATAGAATCATATGTTTTAGAACTTAAGCAGTACTCTTAGGGTTAGGTCAAGCTCTTACACTTTCTTTTTAGTGAAGCCTCATTGTTTGTTCGCTTGGAGTCTCTCTTATGCTGACAATGGTCTAACTTAGCTATATCAAAATTAAACTATTGATGTTCTATTGTATGATGTTCTATTCATAACTTTAAATTTAATATATCATTTTATTAGCCCACCATATGACCCCTTAGGTGTCATTAGTGGTTGTATTTTTTCCTAAGAGGTCATATGGTGTCCTCTGACCCCTTAGGACACCATATGACCCCTTAAGACACCATACAACCCATAACAACACCATATGGTGTCCTAAGAGGTCATAGGATGCCATATGACCCCTCGAGACACCAATGACCCATAACAACACCATATGGTGTTCTATGACCCCTTAGGACACTATTTGGTGTCGTTATAGGTCCTATGGTGTGCTAAGAGATAATATTGTGTCATATGACCCCTTAGGACACCCTATGACCCCTTAGATGTTGTTAGGGGTCATATTGTGTCCTGGATTCAATATCTCTTCCTCTCCTTCCCCCCTCCTTCTCTCTCTCTCTCTCTCTCCATACCCCATCCCTCTTTCTCTTCTTCTCTCCCTCCCTCTTTCTCTTCTTCTGTCATTACTATTAGCCCACCATGACCCCTTAGGTGTCATTAGAGGTCATATTGTTTCCTAAGAGGTCATATGGTGTCCTGTGACCCCTTAGGACACCATATGACCTCTTAAGACACCATATGACACATAAAAACACCATATGGTGACCTAAGGAGTCATAGGATGCCATAATCAAGGAGTAGGAGTGGGGTACTTATGGTGTAAGAAGTGCGTACATGCTATTGTATAATATGATATTGTATGTATAATATATGTAGTATATAATATGTTTATAATATGATATTGTGTATATAATATGTGTATATACATATAATATATAATATATATATATGTGTGTGTGTGTGTGTATAATAATATATAATATATTAAGAATATATATACACATGTAAGTGTATTGTCTCCCCCTCTCAAAAGAATACAAGGTCTCTCTCTCTCTCCCTTCTTCCATACCCCATCCCTCTCTCTCTCCCTCCCTCTCTCCCCTTCTCCCTTCCTCCATACCCCATCCCTCCCTCTCTCCCCTTATCCCTTCCTCCATACCACATCCCTCTCTCTCTCACTCTCTCCCCTTCTCCCTTCCTCCATACCCCATCCCTCTTTCTCTTCTTCTCTCTCTCCCTCCCTCCATACCCCACTGCAATTGTGTCTGCACTTCTATAGAAGTAAGTGAATTTATTTCTTGTCTACAACTTCCTGTTTGATTTTTATCACGTATGCTCTTATAATAAAATTGACTAATGGATTTGCGTGTGTATATTGAATAGGAGTAATAGGGTTTGAAATTGAACCACGGGTGTATTATCGTGACAAACAAGAAAACCTGGAGCAATATTCTTCTCGAAAGTGTTTTTAATGAGCTGAGAAGATGTGGAAAATAGTGTTAACAAAGCAACATGATGAGTCAGAGTACCTGCAATATCGTGTTCTAAAGGGTCATATGGTGTTCTATGACCCCTTAGGACACTATTTGGTGTCGTTATAGGTCTTATGGTGTGATAAGGGATAATATAGTGTCATATGATCCCTTAGGACACCCTATGACCCCTTAGATGTTGTTAGGGGTCATATTATGTTCTAAGGGTCATATTGTGTCCTGGATTTGATATCTCTTCCTCTCCCTCCCCCCTCCTCTCTCTCTCTCTCTCTCTCTCTCTCTCTCTCTCTCTCTCTCTCTCTCTCTCTCTCTCTCTCTCTCTCTTCCCTTCTCCCTTCCTCCATACCCCATCCCTCTCTCTCTCGCTCTCTCCCCTTCTCCCTTCCTCCATACCCCATCCCTCTCTCTCTCTCTCTCCCCTTCTCCCTTCCTCCATACCCCATCCCTCTCTCTCTCGCTCTCTCCCCTTCTCCCTTCCTCCATACCCCATCCCTCTTTCTCTTCTTCTCTCCCTCCCTCTTTGTCTTCTTCTGTAATTCCTATAGTCACAATCGAGATCAGTCCTATAACCTTGTAAATTTCATAGCATCATATGTTTTAGAACTTAAGCAGCAGTACTCTTAGGGTTAGGTCAAGCTCTTACACTTTCTTTTTAGCGAAGCCTCATTGTTTGTTCTCTTGGAGTCTCTCTTATGCTAACAATGGTCTAACTTGGCTATATCAAAACTAAACTATTGATGTTCTATTGTACGATGTTCCATTTGTCACTTTAAATTTAATATATCATTTTATTAGCCCACCATATGACCTGTTAGATGTCATTAAAGGTCGTATTTTTTCCTAAGAGGTCATATGGTGTCTTGTGACCCCTTAGAACACCATATGACCCCTTAAGACACCATACAACCCATAACAACACCATATGGTGTCCTAAGGGGTCATAGGATGCCATATGACCCTTCGAGACACCAATGACCCATAACAACACCATATGGTGTTCTAAAGGGTCATATGGTGTTCTATGACCCCTTTGGACACTATTTGGTGTCGTTATAGGTCCTATGGTGTGCTAAGGGATAATATAGTGTCATATGACCCCTTAGGACACCCTATGACCCCTTAGATGTTGTTAGGGGTCATATTGTGTCCTGGATTCAATATCTCTTCCTCTCCCTCCCCCCCTCGTCCTTCTCTCTCTCTCTCTCTCTCTCTCTCTCTCTCTCTCTCTCTCTCTCTCTCTCCCCTTCTCCCTTCCTCCATACCCCATCCCTATTTTTCTTCTTCTCTCCCTCCCTCTTTCTCTTCTTCTGTCATTCCTATTAGCCCACCATGACCCCTTAGGTGTCATTAGAGGTCGTATTGTTTCCTAAGAGGTCATAAGGTGTCCTTTGACCCCTTAGGACACCATATGACCCCTTAAGACACCATATGACACATAACAATAGCATATGGTGTCCTAATGGATCATAGGATGCCATAAACAACGCGTAGGAGTGAGGTACTTATGGTGTAAAAAGCGCATACACGCTCTTTTTACTATAAACAACGTGTACACGCTATTGTATAATATGATATTGTATATATAATATTTGTATATCCATATAATAAATGTAATATATAATAGGTGTATAATATGATATTGTATATATAATATGTGTATATACATATAATATATAATATTTATATATATATGTGTGTATATAATAATATATAATATATTAAGTATATATATACACATGTAAGTGTATTGTCTCCCCCCTCTCAAATGCATACAAGGTGCCTCTCTCTCTCTCTCCTGTTCTCCCTTCCTCCATACCCCATCCCTCCCTCTCTCCCCTTATCCCTTCCTACATACCCCATCTCTCTCTCTCTCTCTATCTCTCTCTCTCTCTCTCTCTCTCTCTCTCTCTCTCTCTCTCTCCATACCCCATCCCTCTTTCTCTTCTTCTCTCCCTCCCTCCCTCCATACCCCACTACAACTATGTCTGCACTTCTCTAGATGTAAGTGAATTTATTTCTTGTCTGCAACTTCCTCTTTGATTTTTATCATGTATGCTCTCCTAAGAATATTGACTGATGGATTTGTGTGTGTTTATTGAATAGGAGGAATAGGGTTTGAAATTGAACCACGGGTGTATTATCGTGACAAAGAAGGAAACTTGCAGCAATATTCTTCTCAAATTTGTTTTTAATGAGCTGAGCAGATGTCAAAAATAGTGTCAACAAAGCAACATGATGAGTCAAAGTACCTACAATATGGTATTTTAAAGGTTCATATGGTGTTCTATGACCCCTTAGGACACTATTTGGTATCGTTATAGGTCCTATGGTGTGCTAAGGGATAATATAGTGTCATATGATCCCTTAGGACACCCTATGACCCCTTAGATGTTGTTAGAGGTCATATTGTGTCCTGCATTCGATATCTCTTCCTCTCCCTCCCCCCCCCCTTCTCCCTTCCTCCATACCCGATCTCTCTCTCTCTCTCTCTCTCTCTCTCTCTCTCTCTCTCTCTCTCTCTCTCTCTCTCTCTCTCTCTCTCTCTCTCTCTCTCTCTCTCTCTCTCTCTCTCCCTTCCTCCACACCCCATCCCTCTTTCTCTTCTTCTGTAATTCCTATAGTCAAAATTGAGATCAGTCCTATACCCTTGTAAATTTAATAGTATCATATGTTTTAGAACTTAAGCAGTACTCTTAGGGTTAGGTCAAGCTTTTACACTTGATTTTTAGCGAAGCCTCATTGTTTGTTTGCTTGGAGTCTCTCTTATGCTGACAATGGTTTAACTTAGCTATATCAAAACTAAACTATTGATGTTCTATTGTATGATGTTCTATTCATAACTTTAAATTTAATATATCATTTTATTAGCCCACCATATGACCCATTAGGTGTCATTAGAGGTCGTATTTTTTCCTAAGAGGTCATATGGTGTCCTGTGACCCCTTAGGACACCATTTGACCCCTTAAGACACCATACAACCCATAACAAAACCATATGGTGTCCTAAGGGGTCATAGGATACCATATGACCCCTCGAGACACCAATGACCCATAACAACACCATATGATGTTCTATGACCCCTTAGGACACTATTTGGTGTCGTTATAGGTCCTATGGTGTGCTAAGGGATAATATAGTGTCATATGACCCCTTAGATGTTGTTAGGGGTCATATTGTGTTCTAAGGGTAATATTGTGTCCTGGATTAAATATATATATATATATCTCTCTCTCTCTCTCTCTCTCCATACCCCATCCCTCTCTCTCACTCTCTCCCCTTATCCCTTCCTCCATACCCCATCCCTCTTTCTCTTCTTCTCTTCCTCCCTCTTTCTCTTCTTTCGTCATTCCTATTAGCCCACCATGACCCCTTAGGTGTCATTAGAGGTCGTATTGTTTCCTAAGAGGTCATATGGTGTCCTGTGACCCCTTAGGACACCATATGACCCCTTAAGACACCATATGACATATAAAAACACCATGCAGTGTCCTAAGGGGTCATAGGATGCCATAAACAGAGCGTAGGAGTGGGGTAGTTATGGTGTAAGAAGGACATACGCGCACTTTTTACTATAAATAACGTGTACACGCTATTGTATAATATGATATTGTATATATAATATGTGTATATATATATAATATATAGTATATATGTGTAAATAATATATAATATATTAAGTATATATATACATATGTAAGTGTATTGTCTCTCCCTCTCAAACGCATACAAGGTGCCTCTCTCTCTCTCTCTCTCTCCCCTTCTCCCTTCCTCCATACCCCATCCCTCTCTCTCTCCCTCCCTCTCTCCCCTTCTCCCTTCCTCCATACCCCATCCCTCTTTCTCTTCTTCTCTCTCTCCCTCCCTCCATACCCCACTACAACTGTGTCTATACTTCTATAGAAGTGAATTTATTTCTTGTCTACAACTTCCTCTTTGATTTTTATCATGTATGCTCTCCTAAGAAAATTGAGTGATGGATTTGTGTGTGTATATTGAATAGGAGGAATAAGGTTTGAAATTGAACCATGGGTGTGTTATCGTGACAAACAAGGAAACCTACAACAATATTCTTCTCGAATGTATTTTTAATGAGTTGAGTAGATGTGGATAATAGTGTCAACAAAGCAACATGATGAGTCAAAGTACCTGCAATATCATGTTCTAAAGGGTCATATGGTGTTCTATGACCCCTTAGGATACTATTTGGTGTTGTTATAGGTCCTATGGTGTGCTAAGGGATAATATAGCATCATATGATCCTTAGGACACCCTATAACCCCTTAGATGTTGTTAGGGGTCATATTGTGTTCTAAGCGTCATATTGTGTCCTCGATTCGATATCTCTTCCTCTCCCTCCCTCCTCTCTCTCTCTCTCTCTCTCTCTCTCTCTCTCTCTCTCTCTCTCTCTCTCTCTCTCTCTCTCTCCCCTTCTCCCTTCTTTTGTAATTCCTATAGTCACAATTGAGATCAGTCCTATAACCTTGTAAATTTAATAGCATCATATGTTTTAGAACTTAGGTAGTACTCTTAGGGTTAGGTCAAACTCTTACACTTTCTTTTTAGCAAAGCCTCATTTTTTGTTTGCTTGGAATCTCTCTTATGCTGACAATGGTCTAACTTAGCTATATAAAAACTAAACTACTAATGTTCTATTGTATGATATTCTATTCATAACTTTAAATTTAATATATCATTTTATTAGCTCACCATATGACCCTTTAGGTGTCATTAGAGGTATTTTTTCCTAAGAGGTCATATGGTTTCCTATGACCCCTTAGGACACCATATGACCCCTTAAGACACCATATGACCCATAACAACACCATATGGTGTCCTAAGGGGTCATAGAATTCCGTATGACCCCTCGAGACACCAATGACCCATAACAACACCATATGGTGTTCTAAAGGGTCATATGGTATTCTATGACCCCTTAGGACACTATTTGGTGTCATTATAGGTCCTATGGTGTGCTAAGGGATAATCTAGTGTCATATGACCCCTTAGGACACCCTATGATCCCTTAGATGTTGTTAGGGGTCATATTGTGTTCTAAGGGTCATATTGTGTCCTGGATTCAATATCTCTTTCTCTCCCTCCTCCTCCTTATTCTCTCTCTCTCTCTCTCTCTCTCTCTCTCTCTCTCTCTCTCTCTCTCTCTCTCTCTCTCTCTCTCTCTCTCTCCATACCCAATCCCTCTCTCTCCCCTTCTCCCTTCCTCCATACCCCACCTCTCTCTCTCTCTCTCTCTCTCTCTCCCCTTCTCCCTTCCTCCATACCCCACCTCTCTCTCTCTCTTCTTCTGTAATTCCTATTAGCCCACCATGACCCCTTAGGTAGAGGTCATATGGTGTCCTGTGACCCCTTAGGACACCATATGACCCCTTAAGACACCATATGACACATAATAACACCATATGGTGTCCTAAGGGGTCATAGGATGCCATATGACCCTTTAGGACACTATTTGGTGTCGTTATAGGTCCCTCCCCCCCCCTCTTCTCTCCCTCTCTCCCTCCCTCTACCTCTCTCCCTCTCTCTACCTTCCCTCCCCCTCTCTCTCTCCCTCTCTCTCTCTCCCTCCTTCCCTCTCTCTCTCTTCTCCTTCCTCCCCTCCTTGCTTTCTCTCTCTTCCTCTCCCTCCTCCCCTCATTCCTCTCTCCCTCTCCCTCTCTCTCTCTCTCTCTCTCTCTCTCTCTCTCTCTCTCTCTCTCTCCCTCTCTTCCTCTCTCCCTCCCTCCCCCCCTCTCTCTCTCTCCCTCCTTCCCTCCTTGTCTCTCCATCCACCCTACTCTCCCTCTCCCTTTCTCCATACCCCTTCTTCTCTCCCACCCTCCCCCCTCTTCTCTCCCTCCCTATACCTCTCTCCCTTTCTCTACCTTCCCTCTCCCCTCTCTCTTCCTCTCTCTCCTTCTCCCTCCTTCCCCCTCTCTCTCTCCCTCCTTCCCTTTTGCCCCCTCCTCTCTCCCTCCCCCTACTCTCCCCCCTCCCCCTCTCTCTCTCTCTCTGTCCCTCCCTCCCTTTTCAGTCACATTTTTTCTACTACTAATAGCGTGTATGGGGTACTGAAACTATTAGTTCACTTCCCTGCCATAACTTTTTTAAGGCGTAGGAGCGTGCACATGGTACTTATTACTTGTAAGCGCATACAAGGTACTGAGCCCATTATTCGCTACCCTGCGATAACATTTTTTAGGCTTAGGAGCACGTACATGCTACTTATTAGTACATAATGGGGAAAAAATACCATTGGGCTTGCCAACATTTTATGGACTAACAACGCATATGCGGTTATTAATGTAGCATGTACGAGGTACATAGACATAGTTTTAGTTGCCCAAGAGCCTCAACAACCTCAAAAGAATTTTTTGAGGTCATTGAAGGCCCCACTAGAACTGTGTCTGCACTTCTATCACTATTTTATACATAGAAGTAAGTGAATTTTTTATTTTTGCATGATTTCAAATAATTGAATTGTTGTTATTATTAGTTTTGTCAATAGTATTGTGATTGTTTAATAGTTTGATTCTAAAAAACAATGATAAGATGCATATTGATGGTTATTCATTTGTTTATGAACTTTTTTTTTACATATATATGTAATATGATTCTATTTAGGACAACTGATATCAACCATGGGAAAGAACAAGCGAGGAATGATGGAACAACATGAAGTTGAAAAGGAAAGACAAAGGCAGCGTATGAAGAAATTACGTGACATAAGAACAATGGGAGAAGAAGGTATGTCATCCTAAACATCTCAATTCGATTTACCAAAGAAACATAATGCACCTAATGAAATTGAAGAAGAGAAATTTGATTTACTGTATGAACCTAATTCAATTGAAGAAGATACCACATTGAATAATCAATTAAATGATGAACATACACCTTCTCTATTTGATGAATTGAGTGTACATAATGCACCGATGTTAACACCTCCTAGAATCATTCATAGGAAACCAAAGTATCTAATTTACATTCGTGAGAATATATTGAAGCCAATTCCCAATAAAATGATTGAACGAACTTGTAGGAGAATGGTTAAAAGAATATGGAAAAACTATTTTGAAAACTTAAATCAAACCGCAAGATGTCAATTAATTGTTCAAATGATTAAAAATTTGAATGTTAGAGAGACAATGAAAATTCTAGGCCTAAGATCATCTGAAAGTAACAGTGAAAGAACTATTCTAAGAAATCTATTTTATGCATATCAAGCTATTGGTTCAAAATCACATACTAAAGATTCTAATGCTACTCGACGTGTCATTATATCAACCATAATGAGCAAGAAAATAAAAAAAGATCATTTGATAAGCAAAACAAGTAAGTCATTAAACATTAGTAGAACAACATTAAGTAAAGCATTAAAGAGGTGGAAAAAAATAGAAGAACCTAACAATAATTCTCTTTGGGCATTCTCGAGTAGACTACCACGCAAAGACAAGGTTGTTGTTGATGCCCTAAGAACATTAATTGAAATTTTTTCGCATGACAACACAAGAGTTTCACCCAACCAAAGAGATGTTGTTAGAAGGCGAATTGGGTCTAAAAATCATGAGCCACATGCCAAACACTATTTGGATATGACTCAAACTAAATTTTATGAAAGATTCCTTCAAAAGTTTCCTCAAATAAGAATTTCTCAAAGATATTTTGAAATGACAAAACCTTTTTATATTAAGATTAATCATGTATGCACCACATGTTGTTGTAGGATGCATATTGAATTTTCCATGCACTATGATATTTTTCATCATATTTGTTCTGCTTTGCACACTAACGATGTTTTGTAGGAATGCAATATACAAGCACCTCCTAAGTCGGTAAGATAATTTATTTCAAGTGTGCTATGTAATAGGCATGATTGTTGCATTTATTATAAGATGTCTTGTTTGGAAGGTTCTTGTGCTATATGTAGTGGTTTGCAATGTTTACCAAGATGCGTACATTTGGAGAGCACACATGAAATTGGTACGAAACTAGTTTCTTTTAGAAAATACAAGACAATCACATATCGAGTTAAAGATGGAAAATATTTGAAGAGATGTGAGCTAGTGAAAAATGATATATGTGTAGCTGAATTTATGAAAATGTTTCAAGAGAAACTAGTTTATGAGTACATAATGCATGCACATAGAGCTCGATGGTTAGATGAGAAATTCAAGTTATGTAAGGACACATTTCCTCTTGGCACCATTGTCTATATTGTTGATTTCGCTAAAAATTATACACTACAATCTCAAAATGAAGTGCAATCTATGTATTATCACTCTACACAAGTTTCTATTTTTGTACACATAGCATTCATGCATGCAGATGATAACATGGAGGATGATAGAAAGGTTATAAGAGAGTATCACTTCTACATAAGTGATGATCGTACTCATTCATCAAAGTTTGTACAAGGATGATTTAAATTTTTCTATGATAGTTTAAGGGAAAGGAACATACGATACAACTGACACTTAATATGGTCAGATAATTGCACCACACAATTCAAGAATGCAAGGATGTTTTATTGGTTGACAAGGATGCATATGACAAGCGGTGTAAAACATTTTTGGAATTTCACTGAGGCTGGACATGGTAAGTGAGAGCACGATGGTGCAGGAGCATGTGTGAAAAGAGCCCTAGCTAGAGAAGAATTGAAGTACGAAGGTGGTGCTGAGTTGATAGATGCAGAAACAATTGTGCGATGGTGTAAGTCTATGATGGGTCCAGGTAATCTAGGTATGTCAATGGTTCATAGATATTTTTGGTTGATCACTAAATATAACATTAAAAACTATCTAGATTATTGTATAGTTGCAGGATCGAGTGACATGCATTCATTTATGAGATTAAATTCAAGTTCACTAGTAATTTATACGAGACAGATGGTATGTTTTTTCTCTTCATGCATGTATTGTTTGTTGGAAGAATGTGAATCACAAGAGTGGGTTGACAAATGGTCTTGTAGACCATTGGTTCACATTGATTCATATCAAATTCCCAAAGCACTACAATTGAGCCAGATGAAGACATCAGTGGATTTTGACCATGTATCTGACCTAGTGGATTCAGGTAATTTTTTGAGTTAATTTTTTTGCAAGTATTATTTTTGGTTCATTTTGTTGTACATCATACTTTATTTTTGGTATTAATTAACACTTTATAAAATGCAGGTCATGTGTATGCAGTTGTTGCAGAAGAGAACAATGAAGAAGGAACAAATTACTATTTGTGTCGTTGTGTTGAGCCAAAAAGAAAATTGACAACCACAATCATTGACGGAGAGGGTATTGAGTACCCTATAGGATCCGTTGTCATGATAGGAACATGGCTTCGGAGATACCCTATCAAGAATTCCGATGTTTGGTTGTTTGAGAACTTTGAAACACATGGACATATTCTTCATTTCTCTAACCTTGTTGTTGCAACAAATATTCATTTGATTAAGTATCGTGGTAGACCTCATAACAAGATTTTATGGAAAGTTCATGAATCTAACCATGAGGCAATAATTGACACAATACGGGTTAGAGCTGATCCTAAAGGCTCACTTGATTGATTCTATGGTTCAGAGTAGAATGATTTTGAGAATTTTCTATAAATCGTCGACGAATTGTTCTATATTTGTTTTTTGTATATATAAATTCCCATGAGTTGATTTTTACATGTTTAGTGGCATAATTTTGTATCTTTAAATGGCAATGAGCTGATTTGTACATATGTACATGCCAAATTTTATATATTAAAATGGCGATGAGCTGAATCGCGCATATTGTAATGCCAAATTTTGTATAAAATCCCATGAGATGATTTGTATATTAAAATGGCGATGAGCTGAATCACACATATTGTAATGCCAAATTTTATATAAAAGCCCATGAGATGATTTGTAAGACATTTTTTTGTACAACCAAATAGCCAATTGCTGATTTGACCATATTTAGAGGCAAATTTTTGAATAATATGTGACAATGTTTTGTGACTATTTTGTGTGTCAATGTTTTGTGACTATGTTTTGAGTATATGTGATGTGTCCCTGGTCAATCATGAGCATTCTTGATTCTTGTATAATCATGGAGAATTATTTGAGTCATTATCGGGTCATAGGGGTCATAGATTGAGACTAGATACAATTTGAGCAAAAATTGTCATTGATGTCAAAAAAATTGTCAAAAAAGTTGTCAAGCAACTTCTACATTGTGTCGGTAGGGTATGACTCTCGACGTTTCGACTCTTTGGGATGCATGATAGGGGCATGCCTAGTGTAAAACTTCCCACCTGGATGCACTCGTGATGTCGGTTTGTGCACATGAGGAACCAAATCAATTCTAGCCAATCCTGCAACATTGCATTGCATGCAACTGACGACTTTTGCAGCAGACAAAAAAATGCTACCAATTGAAAATGGCTCCGAGTCATCAAAAACCATGATAAAAAATTGTAGAGGATCCTCACACGACCCCGCAGGTTCAAACGAATTGACCATATGTGTCATGGATTGGAAGAAAAAGTCCGTCAAATTTTGACAATTTTTTGGACTTATGGCACTTGAGAGATCGCCCCGGTAAGGTATGAATCTCGATGTTCCGATGCTTTGGGATGCATGAGAGGGGAATGCCTAGCATAAACCTACCCACTTGGACATTCTCATCACATCAATTTGTGTACATGACAAACCAAATCAATTCTAGCCAATCTTGCAACTTTGCATTGCATGCAACTAACGGTTTTTGCAGCAGGTGAAAAAATGCTACCTATTGAAAATGGGTCTGAGTCATCAAAAAATGAGATAGTCCATTGTAGAGGAGCCTCACACAACCCCATAGGTTCAAATGGATTGACCATATGTGTCTTGGATTTGAAGAAACAATCCATCAAATTTTGACAATTTTCTGGACTCATGGCACTTGAGAGATCGCCCTGGTACGGTATTAATCTCGACGTTTCGGTGATTTGGGATGCATGAGAGGGGAATGCCTAGCATAAAATTTCCCACCTAGACATGCTTGTGACATCGATTTGTGCACATGATGAATCGAATCAATTCTAGCCAATCTTGCAACTTTGCATTGCATGCAACTGACGGTTTTTGGAGCAGGCGAAAAAATGCTACCAATTGAAAATGGCTCTGAGTCGTACAAAACCAAGATAGTAAATTGTAGAGGAGCCTCACATAACCCCACGGGTTCAAACGGATCGACCATATGTGTCCTGGATTGGAAGAATAGTTCATCAAATTTTGACAATTTTTTGGACTCATGGCACTTGAGAGATCGCTCCAGTATGGTATGACTCTCAACATTCTGATGCTTTGGGACACACAAGAGGGGAATGCCTAGCATAAACCTACCCACCTAGATGTGCTCATGACATCATATTGTGCACATGACGAACTGAATCAATTCGAGCCAATCTTGCAACTTTTCATTGCATGCAACTGACGGTTTTTGTAGCAGGCAAAAAAATACTACCAATTGAAAATGGCTTTGAGTCGTCAAAAACTGAGATAGGCCATTGTAGAGGAACCTCACACGACCCCATGGGTTTAAACGGATCGACCATATGTGTCTATTTGATGAAACAGTCCATCAAATTTTGACAAATTTTTGGACTCAGGTTACTTGAGAGATCGCACCAGTATGGTATGACTCTCAACGTTCTGGCACTTTGGGATGCATGATAGGGGCATGCCTAGTGTAAACCTACCCACCTGGACGTGCTCACAACATCGGTTTATGCACACGATGAACAAAATTTGACCATTGCGAGCGTGAGGGTGCTCTCTCACCAAACACATATTGTTTGTTATATTCATATTGTTGATTACATATGCAAATATTCATTTAAATTTATAAAAGGGCAGCCACCAAATATAACAAATACACAATAATGAACTGAATACAAGGAGTTTTATAGGGTTAATTCAACATTTTAGAAATTTTATCAAATCATATTCCACGATTGCAATGTTTTATATCATATATTTCTGTTGTTTATATTCACATTGTTGATTACACAGGCAAATGATCAATTAAATTTATAAAAGGATAACCACAAAATAAAATGAATACAAAATAATGAATTCAATACACATTTATTGGATCGGATATCGACATTTATATATATAAAAAAAAGGCATGTCTGCCAAGTCAATACAAGTATTACAAAAGTGTGGCATATGTCATGTCCAAATAAATATACAATAAAAATGTAGAATATATCTACATGTATTGGTCATTCTATGACCAAAAATAACACTATATAATCCTAAACTTGTGGTGGATCATCAAAATCAAGCCTCTTCAATGCAGTACGCAGCTCTGTAGATGGCTGAAAAACCATAATTTAAAAGCCAAGTTAGAATTCTTTTGTAGAAAATAGTTCACAATTAACAACATAACTATGCATTTAACTATAATTCCTTTGCAATTGAAATGTAGATTACCTCATCGGCCGATCTAGGAGCTAATGTCTTTGCTCTCCTCTCCTTGTCACTCTTAGGAGTTTTCTTGAAGACATAATTAAATGGATCCATGTTATGGCCGTCCCGCGAAGGGGTCTATTGTAGATTAAATATACAATTAATACAATGTACTAACATAAATATATCAAAAACACTTAAAAGCTATAATATAGAGAACAATGATGTACCTGTTCCTGAGATGCTTCTCCAATGGACTGAGGATGGCTCACCATCGATGGAGAAACTGTCGCTATTACCTATACAAAAAAATTTCAAAGATTAAATGCAATTAATATAATGATAAGTATTGTAGGTTAAAAACAATTAATTTTACATATCAAACAAAAGTGTACCGGATCCTGAGATGCTTCTCCAGTGCAGAGAGGAGGGTTCACCATTGATGAAATAGGTATGGATATTTCCTGTATGAAAAAAATATAAGATTATAATATATCACAAATTCACATGTACGCGTGCATATAATCATGAAATCAAGAAAATAAAGTAGAGATACATACCTCCGCACTCTCTTGATCCATGGGTGAATCGGGTTCTTTCAACAAATCTACATAGCTCAATGGCCATTGTACATGTAAAATAGACACAAAACACTAATCAATCTACAAACTCCAGCTAATACTTGATTTCAACATTTTCAAACAATTGTACAACTAAAAATGTGTTCAATTACCTTCTTCCCACATTTTGGCGTCTTCGAGGAATTCTTTTTCTTAGGATGAGCCCTAGATGCAGAGGGGGTCCCCTAAAAAAACAAAATTAACATGAGATATTAGTACAGATAATAAATTAAACATAAGTTTACAAATCCAAAATGAAATGACTTTCATATTCCATCAAAACAATACATAAAAAGGGTTGTACAAAATATGATACCGTATAGCCTTGTAGGCCAAAATCGATCACTGAGAGCGTGATGTCATCAATTTGGGACATTTGGTCCCCTGTCAATACCTACAAACCAAAAAGTGGACCAAGCATTAAAGATAGATAGTATATATTTTATTTTTTTGAATTCAAAGTGTACTATTGTATTTTAACATGTTACAAAATTTATACCTCAGGCATCGAAGTTGTAGCTATAGTAACTGGGGGAGGAGTAGGGGATACCGTTACTGCATCCTGAAATGCATATTATTTGTCTCAATTTAAATCGATGTATAAATGAAAATTCATTTATGCAATTACAAATTTAAAGTGATTGATAAATAAAATGCTATGAATTCAAATCAACACACCCATGTCTATTGCTCAAGGGCAAACACCATGTCCATCAAATCATTTGTTAGCGCAAAATCCTAAGCGGTGCGGGCCTAACATCTACTCCAACAAATCGTGCACATATGAGATGAGGATCCATCTGCACCGGTTGCATCATCTATCCCTGAGCATATCCCCATGCAACTTACACACATATGCTGGATGGGATCTCTGTCACCACCTGGAGCAACTAATGGCTCATCATCCAATACAATAGGGTGTGCTAACAACATCCCATGTTGGATGATGACACCAGTCAATGTTGTGTTCGCCTGAAGAGTCTGTAGCTCCATCGACTCTTTCAACTCTACTGGGACAGCCTGATGCACCTTGGGTTTGGGTACTAGGGGGTGGCGAATCTTTGCGGGTAATCGCCTACAGGCTCCAGGTCTATCTTGGGCAGAGCCACCACCTCTACCATGGAACTCTCTCATGTCAAAATAGTTTGGGCAAACATTGAGCACAAACTCACAATATACTTTTCTCAAAAAATATAATGGCACCTCATAATTATTACAAGGTGGATCATCAAAGACCATCCGCCACCTCTGCCAAAAAAGATTCTTCATCTGCACATTGGTACACCAATGTATGAGAAACCTCTTTGCATTAAGAGGTAATGACTAACTAGTTTTGGGATCAATGAAAAGGGCACATATTTGTTGTTTACTAATATTTTTATTTTTTACTCCCTCGTATGATAGCCCATCGGCATAGAATTGATGACACCTATCCCTAAAGCTTCCCCATTTGGTAATTTGTGTGGAAACAACTATGGCACCATGTTAGTGAACGGATTTTGCCTTTCTTAAAAATGATCAATTTCAAACTTTGTCACCTTCTTTAAAAGACAAGTGTTCAACTAAACAGTTGGGCAAGTGTTATATAAACCACTTCCCTCTGAATTTTCCATAGGTACAACTCCCTATCTTAGTTATTCGGGGAACAATCTAATTAATTTTATTTGAGTAGTATGATTTTAACCTAAAAGCATGTAAGGCTTCCTACTTCATTCTTGGATGAGAGGCCAATATTTCACACATATTTCAGAGAAAAATTATCTTTCCAACCTTTTCAACACAAGAGATGGAAGTAACTGAAACAAAGTTCAGAACACCATTCCAACAATTCAGATAAGAAAAGAACAGATAAGAGAAACCAAATCTATTCTCAAGCACAAATCTTTTCCTAAAAACAAACACTCATAGGAAGGAGTCCTAGAAAAATAATAATTTTCTGCACTAGAAAGGTAATTACTGTTGTTTGATTAGATAAACATATGCAAAGATATGTGTCTACACATATTCAAAACCCACAGATTTTCCTTCTCCCAAAAACTGTATGATCTTTTATATATATATATATATTATGCGACAAAGGCACAACAATACATCTATAAATCCTTTCCAATTCCAGATTTGAAAATATGATCCTTCCTTCCACCAAATAGGACTTTTACAAAATAGAGGAATATAAAACCAAAAACTAACTAAAATTCTTTACACAATCTAACCCCTATTCCATCTATCTTCCTTTAATTTATAGTTTTTAGAACAGGGGAGGTCTCCTTGAAAAATCGACCTCCCCCAAAATAGTTATGAAACTAACAAGATATAATTGGGACAGATGTCCCGAAGTCTTTGCATAAACATGAAAATCACATAAACAAAAACAAGGCCTGGATCAATGCATTATGCCACTTTCCCATCATCATCTTCTTCTCCACTTTCTTGGGTGTCATGGGCGATTGTGAGTTCCTAGATTATACATTGGTCCGGGACCTTCATCACATTGAGCTTTGCCTTCGCTGCTTCCTTGTTCCACCGGTGCTTCACCATCTTTTTGACATGTTTTGGTAACTGATCGTTACCAATAAAGGTCATGGACTTGATCTGAGCAACCCGTGTTATATCCTCTGGAGTGAAATTGCCCTTGGCTTTGATTTTCTCCATGTATATTCAGAAAACTTTAATCACATCCTATGTGTTCAGCTCGCAAATCCCCAACTGCCAATCGTGGTCAGGGTTAACCACCTTGTTGTCATTAACTATACTCCATTGGAGGTCTTGGAGTTCATACATAAAAGTCTTAGCATCAGAGATCACAGACTTGAAGGTAAGCACCCACCACATTATATTCTTTTTCAACACGAAGAGCTGAAATTCATCTGTCACCAGTTTGATTGAATGCTCTGTCAGGAATCGGGTGACTCCATACTCTTCTATTTTTCTTGAACATCGAAAAGATGTTCTCCCATTTGTGTTCCTCTTTCACCCATGGCAAAATTTGATTTTGAACTTCTGCGATGAGGCTCTGTATTTCATCACATCACTTCTGGGAGTTAGTGATATACTTCTCTCCATCCTTGACTATTCCTTCAATCCATCTCTCCATGGCCTCTACAATACTTTTGGCCCGTTGAACCTGGCTCATTAACTTTTTATTTTCTAGTGAAGTTAGATCAAAGTTCTCCGTAGCATGAGATATAAGGAGTGCCCCAAAACAACCAATGTTGTCGATGAACTGGGCAAGAATATGTATGTGTCGCTTTAGCTCTCTCTTTTCCCACCCATCTTTCTCTGATCTGGGGAGCATTTTCTTTGCCGATACCTGGAAGAAATGATTGTCTGAGTCCCTACTCATATTTCCCAGCTCCACCTTAGTGATCTCAAAATCATCTGCATTGGCCTCCTTGTTTTCATCGTTGGGCTTGTATGAGGCAATTTCAACGACCCATTTTCCGGTTCTTTCATCATTATCCGCGAGCAGCTGTTTTGAACTTTTTTGGCTTGGGGCCCTTCTTAGTGTACTTCATGACCATCTCCTGAATTAGAATAGTCATGGGAAGGAAATTCCACTTTTTTTTTACCGAAGTGGTTAACCACTTGGGAGTTGCACTGGAACTGGTTGTTCCTTTGATCACTTTGGAAGGTGGTGTCATAGCAACAGTTACCGCATGGGACTCTAGGGCATTAGCAACATCGCTATCTAGGTCTTCAATTTCAAATATTTGGGCATCAAGAATCGTATCCTTCACCTCTACATCCCTAGCTTGATCCATCCTTCTCTGAGCAGCACTTCATGACTAGGTATGTCGAGGAGTACAGAAATCCAAAGCTGAATTAGGCTTGTGTCTAACCTGAGGTAGCTTTTTATCTTTACCTGCATGAATAGGCATAGAAGCATTATTAGAAAAATGCTTTGGTGAACACAGAGGAACCTCATTACTTCTCGCAGAATCAGACTTGATGCCTAATTTCATTGCTTTTTTCCTAGCAACCCATGCCACGGTTCTCTCCAAGACTCCTTTGGTTCTTAGTTGTATATCATCTTCCTCTTCCTCATCCCAGTTGATTGAAGGCACCTTAGTTTCAACTCGAGCTAAGTATCAAGGATCAAATAGTTCTAGATAATCCTCTTCGAGCCCTTTAATGTCCAGCTTTACCTATAGTGAAATAACTTGTTCTAATGCCATCCTCATGTTTCCCCTTTTGAACACCTTGAGTTTATCAGTACGATCTTCCTAGAAGTCCTCTAATTGTGGCATTGGGAAAATTGAAGTTCTTGAGATCTACTCCAATGCTCAAGGCATCTGACATTGAACTGCAGGACAACACACCTAATTGGATGTGAAAATGACCCTCCCATTTATCCCTGGGTTGCGCCTTTTTAATCACAGAGGTCACCTGCCTACATATCTCTGCTAAAACAAAGCAATTTGAACAAAAATGAGGGATTTTGAAGGGTTCCTCTTCAAAGCCACTTATTCTTATATAGCAGAAATGAGGAAACTGGATAAAGAAACTGCCAAACCTATTTATCAACATCTGCGCATCCTCGGAGATTCTTTTGATTTTCACATTTTTCAATTCATAGCACAAGTTACCTAGAAAAGCATTGTGTACCCTTCTAAAATCCTGCAAGGCATTATCCTTTTGCAGCATGGGATAAAAATCATACAAGGGAACATCCTCCTTAGTGAGCTATCTTGGTATTCCAACTAACTCCTTGACACATGCCAAACAGTATACAAGATATGAAGACATGAAGAAATTATGCTTAAACTGTTTAGCCATACTCAGTTGCTCCCTCATTGAATCGGTAATCAGTTCCGCCCAATCAAGGTATTGCTTCCCCTCTAGTACTAGCTACACATAGCAATAAATCCAGTCATTGAAACTGTAGGCTTCTGTAAAGCCTCTGACTCGGTGCAACAAAAGCATGACATCGTGAATGTGAGGCAGCATGTGATTCTTATTGGGATTCTTGGGCAACCTGGAACCACCCCTTTGAGGAACCTTCAGCCAGTATTTTGCTACATTATTTCGGTGCCTGGTTCTGTCCATGTTGAACTCAGTGATTGACTAAGCAGGGGAAAAATTGGAGAACTGGTAATCAGGTATCTTGAAGACAAAGGAAATTACTTCACGGTTTATAGCAAGAAGGGTTTCACCATTGTCTCTTCTAATGGTCTCAGAGACTGGATCATACCTAGCAATACATTCCCTAACCAATTCAAGGCAAGGGATAGCTGGGGGAAAAGTTGCTGCCTCTCTAAAACTGCTACTCAAAATCTCTACACCAAAAGAACCATCAATTCCCTTGAATACCCTTTCTTTTAAAACTTCAAGATTTTCCCCTTTAAGGTCGGTATCGCTAACTATGGGCTCTGTACATGCAAGGCTAAAAACATTCCCAAACAAGTGCAGTGTGGACTTCATAATTCAAAGTGATAAGCCTTAATACGTTGCAGCAACCCTACTATGAGAGAAGAAATGCAAGTAAAAATTAATGGAGAGAACAAGAAATAGACTCACCTTCACAGTTGAGCAACTAGACGACTACCGGTGATTAAAACTTCTATCCAGGAAAAATAATAGCGCAGCAATGAGGAACAAATTTTTAGAGAGTTAATCCTTCATACCTTATAGGGAGGGCAATGATACGGAAATATTAAGTGCAGTAATTCCAATTGTCAGTTTGAGTGTGTTTAGTTTGTGGACTGGACATCGCACACATGCATTAAATGCATGGCGGCGTTTTTGAAGTAACCACCAGTTCCCAAAATGATTACTTACTTCAAAAAGACAACAATTGACGTCACTTAAGATATGGTTCACCTTCCTCATATTTGACAATCAATGCACCCTCAAATCATTTAACCCGTGGGACCCACCAACTTTGAACACATATGAACATCCTGAACAGACTTCATTGGGGTTCAAGTAGTTCAAGGCATACACTGCGCTCAGGAGAAATCCTTTCTGAGCGTATTAATTATGTCAAGCTGCTAACCATTTGTGTTGTGTTGAACATGTTGAACATGTTTGAACCTTTTGAACTTGGTTCAATGAGTTCAACGCCTAGAGAGAGATGATGTAACACGTCACCGAACAAAAACCCTTAAAGAGCCGCTACAAAATACTTAAAGAAAATGTTAGTATGAAAAATCCGTTGAACACCTAGGAACTTGTGGAACCTAAATGAACTTGTTGAACCCGGTTCAAGATGGTTCAAAGTGTTCACAGAGTTCAACCAATTACTAAAACTCAACATTTTTGATTGAAAGACGATTTACAAACAGACCTAAGGCTTGAACCAAGGTATTACAAGAAAGACTAGGACTCCGAAAGGAATTTTTAAAAAGGAATTTGTTCTTATTACGAAGGAAGAATGACGTGGTAACACACCACTAGCTAATGTTTCTAGGCTAGTGGCGAGGGATTGATGATGTTCAAGTTTGGATGTTTTTTAATTTAACAATCAGTCTATTGATTTTAGACGTATTTTGTCCTAACTAATTAATTAATTGCTCCTGTGTTTCGAGTGTGCGGTCAAAAGGAGGAATTGGGGGTTTATCTTGTGGGTTTTTAGGAGATGCATTTGGTTGTTCTTCTGGGTTTTCAGGAGGTGCATTTGGTTGTTCTTGTTGTGGATTAGAAGAATCTGGTTTTTGAAACAAAAAAATAAAAAAACCTAATCAAAATTGATGAAATTAAATTCAAAATGTAAAACAAATTGAACAAACAGGAAAGAAAGACAAAAAAACAAACAAAAAAAACCTTGATCCATAGTCTAGAGGATAAATCTAGCACCCCGTTCACAGTTTAGGAGAGAAAATGAAGAAAAAACAAAGTAAAAATGCACTATTCACGAGAAAATAAGACCTATTTTTTTTTTAAAAACTTTTTTTTGACAGGCACCGCGTACGTGGTTATCTTGGGATTATTAGTGCGTACGCGCTCATTTTCCTACAAGTAGCACGTAGGCGCTCATTTTCCTGGGCGTAGTGCGTATGTGCTCATTTTCCTAAAAGCAGTGTGTACGTGCTACCTTCTCTAGGCTCGGGAACAACAAACCTAAGTGCGTATGCAGTGAATTCAAATTTTAGAACCGTGTATGCACTGCTTGTTTTTCCATGTTTTTTTGGGGTGGTGTCCACTTTTCTGACCACCATCTTTGTGCACATACCCAACAGTTCGATATAGATTTATTTGAAGATAGCCAAATTACATTAAAAACTTGTATCTTCGGAATGAAATCCTTGAGAACCTATAGAAAGAAACCTATATAAAAAAGTGAGTCATCCAATGAGGGAAAGTTTGGACTTAGTTCTACCAAGGAGCTACCTTGGAGAAGGTAGTTGCAAAGTGACTTATTTAAGTAAAATTTTCATATGATATTTGAATGAGTAGTTATTGTGGGCTTTGTTTCAAACCAGTTGCCACAAGAAAAATTAGTTAAGGAAAGGGGTTGCGACAAATATTCTTGTAATGAAACTTAAATTGAATAATTTTTAGAGCTATTGGATCATGTAAATAAATGATAAATTTGAATCATTGATTGTAAATTAATGTTTATTATTTCTAAAAAATTGTATGAGATTTAACATTTTGAGATGGTTGTTTACAAATAATTAGTTAAATATAATTTAGAATTGAAACTATTTTTTATTTCATGTAATAAAAGATATTTTTTAATTATTTTTATGGTTTTTCAAACAATGAACAATGTTATACTTTTTTTCCCTTAAATTCAACTAAGTTGGTGAAAATAGTGCAATGTATTTATTAAAGAACCATTCATGTTGAAGGTATGAAGAATTATGTTATTAATTTGCATATGTATATTTTGGATTCTTGTCTTTTTCCTTTATTGTCAAGCTATCCTAATCTACACCGTTTTGTGTTCTTGGCTACATATATACTCATTGAGAAAGATTGATTTGCAAGTAACATGTCTTCTTAACTAGGTAAATTTGACATCATCAAAGAATGGACTTATTCGCATCTCTTCTATACTTGACTCTTTTCTATTTTTATACATTTGGCTATATTAGGATTACTTTTAGGATTAAGTTATATTCTACTACTAAAACTCTAAGATTTACATAGTTACAAGTAGATTCTCATTAATAAATTTACATTTTCATATGTCCTACAAATTGAATGAGATCATTTAAATCATATGATGTCATATTTTAAATCAAAATTTACTATTTTTTGTAATTTTCAAAGGTTACATGTTCATATGTTGACATATAAAGTCCACAACTCAAAAAGAGGTTAGTGGCTTATCTTCTAGTGCTTTCATACAACCATGGGCTATAACTATGAACCCCAATATAAAAACTCCATTCGGTAGTCCAAATAGTTGATGTTTCCCCATGTGACTAGAATGTCACATGTACCCATCCAAAATGAAAGCTTTCTAACTACACATGACCATAGGGTAGAGGAACAAAACCACCAAATGAGAGGATACATGCAAATATTATCAAATAAGAGATCTAGATTACAAAAATCATAACCAACTCCATGAAGATCTACAATCATGAGATTCTAATGCACAACATAGATTGAAGATTTGCAATCATGAGATTCTAATGCACAACATAGATTATATTGAGAATATTCATGGCTTCTAATATCACATATCTGCAAAACAAATTTAACTAGTAGAACATTCATTGTAGTCCCATAAGCCTTTAATAATATTTAATTGCTTCTAACAAATTCTCCCAAATTGACGAGCTAAAAAAAATAGAGGAATATTTAGAAGTAGTTAACCTTCATCTTAGATATAGAATATTGAGAAATATATAGGTTCAATACCAAAGGTAAAAATCTATATTTATGAAATAAACCAACAAAAGTATGATATACACTACTTGGATAATACAGCATAAAAGTAAAAATTATACGCAAATCTGAAATTAAGTTTGCCTTAATGTGCAAATATCATGCTTAGATCCTTCTTCTTTATGATGCTAAAAATCAGCCTACATACCATGCTTATTAACACTACATTATATGAACTTATAATAGAAATAAAAACATTCATAATGTCACCATACAATAGTATTAATGACACACAAATCAGTTACATAAGATCATCACATAAGACATGATTTATATGGAGAAACCCTTCTAGCAAGTATGCATTATCTTTGAACATGATTACAATATGTCACACACTTCCATTCTTCTCTTTTCCTCTGTCATGGTAGCACCTATGTACCTATGAACAAGCTTTGCATGCCTCTTGCATACCCTTGTTCTTGTAGAGTAACTTCACATTCAATTAGTCCACACGAATTCTACATCCAAAGCATTATTTATATAGAATAACAAGACCACGAAAGAATCTGTCCAAAATAATTTTCTTCACTGCAAATAACCCTAACTATTGGATTACCTCCACGACAGTCAAAATGAGACTATTGTTAGCTCCAATACTTTCCCTCCAACTTGGATACATCTAAACATGGAAGATAAACACTAAATTTAGTGCAATAAATGATGAAATACTAAAATACACATGGTGCCTCTTCCAAGTGTCAATTTGTAGAAGCCCAAAGGTCACATGCTTTTTTACTTCTCATGTTATTAATTATCCTATTCCATTTGTCTACATGTGGATAAAATAATATTAAATAATTGTGTGAACACAAACCACCTTAACTGCTACTAGTTGAACCAATCACCTATTATGAATTTACTAAAAAAACTAGTGAGAATAATAATTACAAAATATTTTCTGAATAAACCCTATGTTCCTTAGGACACTTTCTAAGGATGTTGAAACATGTCATAGAATTTACAAGATAGATGGCACCTTAATCATAACAAAGTGGACAAGAAAAATGAATTTAAAGTTCTTTTGGATACTTGAGGAAAAAATACCCATGTCTCCAATGACATGAGATCTTTTCCAAAAGATGACAAATTAATGAGGGCAAGGTGGGTTGGTGGAGGTTTGCCTCCACTTAATCATGATTAAGTGTGTGCACAATAGTAATGTGGGATTACATGAATATTAGGACCTGGGTAATAGAAAAATATGGATGACGTGACATGAGGGTTAAAATTTATGATAAATAAAAATGTTTATTTATTTTCTATAAGAATGGGATGGGCTAGTGATAGGAATAGATAAATAATTAGGATTAATTATTTACCTAATATTAAGACTTATTAGTAATAGAAAAAAAACATTTGGATGAGTATCAAGATAGTGAATATTAATTAAATAATAAAAAATTATCTAGAATTAGTAGAGGGATCAAGAATAAGATGAATTATAGATACAATTGATCAAATGTAAAGATCAATTTTAGGTGTCTATAGGTGATAACATGTTAGGAATTCATTTAATGTCTATTTGGAGAGGGGAATACTCCCCTCACTTAAGCCTAATTTACTAGTGCTCTTTTTACAAAATGGGACTTGATTTTATTTAAATGTATGAAATAAAAAACCCACTTCTCTAAGTTGTCCAAATTTGTAGAATTAAAGGAAGCCATCAAAAGGAAGAAGGTTTACTTCCCAAAGTTGCAAGGTTTCTATGACCCTCTACCATCATCACATATGATACCAAAGTAAGAATCAAAATATAGATCACTAACTCTTTTATTGGGCATAATATATACATGAAAATTGTTGTTATTTACAAAGTTGTCATTAGTTTTATGTCCAAAGTCATCCTATATACTCTAGTCGGTTAATACTACTGAAATATTCAGTCGGTAAGCACTAAAGGAGTCGGTTACAGAAGAAAGGAGTCATAGAGTTAAGTATACACCGAGCTATCTACCGAGTAACGTTCTATGTCTACCGAGCAGCAAAGAAGGTATACTGAGTAATCTGAACCGAGTAGAAACGTATTACCAGATTCAATGAACCTGGACACATATGTGGAAATGTGTTACAAGAATCGAGGAACAAGGAACTGTTATCACATAGGAAATTGCACTTCAAGATTTTGTATGATTTTGAGGAAGCTTATCCAATGAAATAATTTCTATGTTTATTCATTCGATGAATCTTGTTTGTAAGATCGAAGCATGAAGAGATCACCATCCCAGAGATCTATTTATACAGAGTGATTTGAGAATCAAAATATGAGAGACATGTGTGATAGAAGAGTTAAAAGGAAAATCATAAGAGGACACATTGAGTTGTGACTGTTATGACTGATAGAGATATTCAAAGGTCACCGAGAAAGTCTTCAGAGAACAGTTTAAGGGACAGAGTAAACAGAAGGGTTTACCGAGCTGATTTATCAATTACCGCAGTATGCTATGAGCAAGGTAATTTCATATTGAGCACATAGAATCTGCTATAACATTTCAGATGTAAAGTTGCAGATATTTGTAAAGATTTTATTGAATCATTTGAGTTGTAATAGAAACCTTTAACATGGTAAAAGACTCTAACAAAGTCTATAAATTGTAAAGCCTTTAGCAAGGTAGATCTAAAGATCTTGATACTCCTAACAGGTTAAGCTATCAAAAATAGCTAAACATGTAGCTCTAACCGAGCAACCTTTATTATTGCAGTAGTGAAGTTGTGGGTGCCATCCCCACCGCAGTTTTTCTCTCTAACAAAGAGTTTCTGCTTAACCAAAATATTTGTATTATGGAGTGAAATGTGTATGAATGTTATTTCTATAATTATGTGTTAGCTTTATATTATGAGATTAGCAGTTTACAGTTTATGTTTATCAGTAAGATTGTTTTTAAAGAAAAGTTTTGAAGTATTGATTTACCCCTCCCCTCTTAGTACATTAGCCTTCATTGTTGGACCTAACAATTGGTATCAAAGCTTCAATCTTGGAAAAGGGTTTAACAGCCTAAAGAGAAAGATCTTATCAATGGAAGGCTACAAACAATCTCGGAGAATTGTGAATCTTCAAGAAGAATTGGATCATGCTAATCAAGTGATTGCAGATATGCAGAGACAAATGCAAAGATCACTGAAAGTCAGAAGAAGGTTGTCTGATGATTTACAGGACTCACAAGAGTTGGTGGAACAAATTGAAATATCATCTAGGAACAGTATATTAGAAGAGACTGAAGAAATGATTGGAGAACTGAAAGAAAAGAACAAAGCACTGACTGAACAACTGAAGGCAATGAAAAGAGAACATGAACATTTCAGCACACAGATGACTAAAAATCTTGATGCATTAAGAATAGCTGAGGATAACATAAGAGACATGGAAAGGGAGAAACAACAGCTAGAAGCATTGGTGTCTGAAATGAATGATGAAATCACAAGAATGACTGGAATTCAACATAATCTTTCTGATCAATTGGGTTATGCACATCATGAAGAAAATCTAAAAGAAAATGAGAATCAAGCATTGAAACTTGAATTATCAAGATTGACCAATGAACTTGAAGCAGAGAAGAAATCAAAAGAAACACTGAAGAAAATTTATGAAGAATCAAGGATGTTGGATGAGCAACTAAATATAAGAAGACCCAACAAAGATGCAGGACTCAGTTACAAAAGAAAAAACTCTACCAAGAAAGGGATCAACACCACTGAGAGAGGGGAATCATCAAAGCAAGCTGGAAATAAGGAGAACATCAAAGGAATGAAGCCTATTTGTAACTACTATGGAAAACGAGGACATACTGCCAACATGTGCCAAATCAGAAAAGGTAAGCAACCCAATGTCACTAGGTCTGATGGTTATTGTTACAATTGCAATAATTATGGTCACACACCTAAACAATGTAGGACAAAGTATGCTAGCAATTTTCAGAAGGCAAAAATAAAGGGTTTTGCAAAAACTGGAATAGATATGGACACAGTACCGAGAAGTGTTGGTTTAAGCAGAAAAACTATATGAGGTCTTCACACCGAGCAAATACTAGAAGCTACCGAACTCACACAGATCTTAACCGGCAGTATACTGCAGTACCATGGGATTACAATACAAGGATATGGTGTGAATGTTGTGGAAGATATGGACATATAAGTGCCAACTACATGATAAGATTTGGAATGAACCACCAAAGATCATGGAGAAATCCTGGAATGGCAGGCTTTCATTGTCATAAAGTTGGACAATTGGCTAAAGATTGTAGAGATCAACCTAGAGGAGATACTAAAGAGATAAGAATCAAACTACAGAAAATATGGAAAAAGAAAGAAATTGAGTCAAAAAATGAAGAAATCACCTTACCTACTGAGTTAGGTGCATCTACTTCAAATTAATCAGTAAAGGTATGAAGGGACTGCATTCTCTCAAGGTTAGATCTTAACAGTTCCTATTTTATCATGTACTTAATTTCAAAATTTGCATAGCTAAGATGCATTAGCAAGTTTGAAATTTTGTCTAGACTTTTGGAGTACCAGAGAAGTCGGTAAGTGTAGGAAACCTGTCTAGTCGATAAAAGCGTAAAAGGAAGATAATCGATTTAGTGGAACCGAGTGCATTTAATGTTTTCTTACCTAACTGCACAAAGCTCGATAAGGTAAAATGTGTACTAAAATTTCTTCGTGTGGTCATTTTACACTTACCAGTTATCAAGAGCAGAGCTAAGTGATTCAAAGGCGATCAAACAACTCCCGAGCAAATTTCAAGGTATTTATACAGCAATCTCAAACGCATTTTTAAGCCAGTTAACCGGTCAATATCAGTTGTGAACATCTGCATTATATTTACTAAGTCAAAAGCATTTTCTGGTGAGTTAAAACCCTAAGCTCTTTTGTTAATAGAAATCCAAGTTTAAAATGGCTCCTAAGTTGCAGAAACTTGTTGTAGTTGAGACTATTGAAAAGCCCTCACTAAAGTATGCCTTACCTCCCAAAGTTGCATCTGAACCTGATGAGAAAACTGCATTCTCTCTTATTTCAGATAGGGTTCTATTGGTTGAAGATGTCAGATTCTATACTAAGTGTCGTGTTGAAGAGCTAGGTCATACCGAGATCAAGGACATGTATGATGAATTATGCACCGATGGAATCCTAGATAGCAAATATGAGCATATCAAAGTCAAAGGATTGACCGAAGCCCTAACCTACCCTCAAATTTTCAAACCCCAATGGGTTAAATTTTTCTTGAGCAGAGTTCATGATGACTTTATGTGGTTAGAGGAGCAATTGTTCAAAATCACCAAGGAGATCATTCACATAATAACCGGATACCCTGTATACGACCATGCCTGAGCACAAAAAATGATTTCACATAAGGAATTGATAACCTTAACCGGAGTTGAGTCTGATTGCAGAGGCCTTAAATTGAATAATGTTACAGATGCAGAGATAAAGTTTGCAATTAGAGTCATCAGTTATTGTTTCTTTCAATTGGCAAGAGAAAACAATGTACCTTGTGCAGCTGTAGATTTGGCCTACAAGATTGTGAAAAAGGGTATGAAAATTGATCTATGTGAAGTGTTGTTGAAAAACTTGTTTGAAAACCTCAACACTATAAGGAAACCTAAGAAGAATAACTCGGCAAACACACTAAAGTTTGGGTCACTCTTAGTGTGCATATTTTTCTATTTTCAGAAATTCTTCCCATCAGTCGGTAACATAGTTTGGGAGTTACACCAACTAATCACCCATCAAATAAATGACTTTATCAATCAGTTAGGTGATAATTTCAATGAGATAATGGATGACTACTTTAGCAAATTTCAAGAAAAGATGCATAACAGGTACAGAATCCCACCTCAGTTAGTGGAAAAATATAAGGATGATATATGTTTTGAAGTGGACACTGACTATTGTTATGTCAATGCAGTAGAGCGTAGAACTCAATCTCTACCATCCATGGGTTATGAGATGGATCTTGATATTTCTCAACAACAGATAGATGCCTTTTTGACACTTCCTAGGCATGCTACCGAGATCAGGTATGGTACCTATGAAGAGGTCAAAGAAAAAGTAAAAATGAGTATAGTAGTACCGAAGGCTACAAGAAAAGCCACTAAAATGATCAAAGTGCTAACTGAGAAATTTGGAGAAGGTTCTACCTCCACTCCTATCAAGAGTGATCAACTTAGAATTGAGGAAGAATCTGAGGCTCAAGAAGCAACAATTACTCTGAGCACCGAGTTGCCAAAGAGCAAAATATTGAAAAGGAAGAAACAAGATACACCTAAGGTATCACCGACTCCACCAGTGAAACAACCTAACACTAGATCATCTGCAGTGTCACCCAGTAAGAGGCAGAAAAAGGTTGAATTGCCTAAAGTTACAAAGACTTATAGAAAGTCGACCAGGAGACTCATTTTGAATAAAGAGACAAGTGACACAGAATCTGAAGACAAAAACAAATTTCAGATTGTTAAAAGCACAAAGGAAGATGTACACAGTGTTGACAACTTTTGTGCCAAATTGAAACAATATGGAGGATTCGAGTCATTCAGGTATGTAAAATATGACTCCAGAACAAAAGTTGAGAAGAGGCAAATAGAAGAATCAGTTGTATGCACACTTCTCAAATTCTGAGTAGTTCCATTGGAAGTGAGTAATTTTCTTCCAAATGCATTATACTCTCACATTGACAACAGATGGAAATATGCTATGGACTCGGAGAAGCAAATAAGAGAAAGAGTTTTAGTACATCTCTTTCCAGACATGTCGGTAAATGATATTAGAAATCATTTGAAAAACTACTAGACAAATTTTCAAGTGAAGCATAGAGCCTTGAAAATGATGAATGAACATTAGCTTGAAGTCAAAAAGGAAACCAAAGAAAAATGGCAAGAAATCTTTAGAATTCAGACTGAAGAAACTCAAGGTGAAGTTGAAATAGTTGACATTACCGAGCAAGATCCTGCTTCAACTATTCAACAAGATGAGGATATCATGGACACTGAGGCACAGGAACAAGAGATGATAGAAGGAAATGCCTATGCCAAACTGGTATCAAGTGAATTAGTTTTGGAACAAGTCAAGTCCTATCCTCCAGTAACTCAGCAAGTTTCAACCGAGAAACCTCAGGACATTGATCAAGGCAAAGTGGGTCAATAGTCTACAAAAGGAGAATCTACTTCTTAGGCCAGCAGGGAATAGACTTCTCAAGCACCTGCATGCACTGAAACTGTTGCCACTGAGACCCCAAACAAGGAATCACTGATGGACACATCAGAGGCTAAAGAAACTGACAAAAGTGTTGCCTCTACCGAGAAACCTACCGAGGGTGAACAAGCCTCCAAAGCCATTGTACTTGTTCAATCAGTGAAAGCCTCATCATCCAAAGAAAAGAAAGCGGAGAAGCATAGTTTCGAGGTAGATCTGTCAAAGCCTATTGTGTTGCCAAATGTTGACATTTCAAAACTGAAAGGGCAAGCACTTATTGAATTCAGAGAACTATGTAAAGCCAAAGTAGAACAAGAAAGACAAATGGCTATTCAGAAGAAGAATCGAGTACTTCAGAAGGTTAAAGCATTATTGACAGACATGCTACCTAAAGCTACCGTGAATAAAGATGTTTCCATCCATATGCAACTGGATGAACTACTCACTAAATTAGAAGCATCAGGAGTAGACGCATTAGAATACCTCAGCAAGTTGAAGGACAAAGAGCTAACTGCCAAAATGATTGAAGAAGTGCAAAAAGCAATTGCCATAGGTAAAGTCAAGCTTGTTAGACTCATTGTTGAGTTGTCCCCTCAACTCAAACAGATTATCTATTTATTTCAGAAGCTCTGTACATTTTCATTATTTGTTAAGGATATCAAGCATAAGACCGAAGTTATTGAACAAGAGATTACCGATCTCTCCAATAAATTGACCACCGAGCCAAATTCTGTTCAGAATTTCTATACCAAGATGCAAACTCTTATGGCTCAACAGTTAGAACTTCATAATGAAGAGCACAAAATAAGGATGGATATCATGACTCTTCAGACCTTATTTATTCCCCACTTATCATCAGTCCAAGAGCAGATCAACCGAGCTACCCACTTATCTACTCAACCAGAGGGAAGCACTTTAGATGGTTTGATTTCACTGTTAGCTGATATTACAGCTCAAAATTCCCTAATGGATAGTGTCAAGGATGCACTCTCCACTGCTCTCACCGATGCTAGTACAAAGTATAAATCTATTTTTGACCAGTTGTCTCCACCTAATGGTAACTAGTTTTGATGTTTGTCAAAAAGGGGGAGTGTACCGAGCAGAACAGAGTATCTGAATGCACAGTTGAAATTGACAAGGGGAGCATAGAACACAGAGTAGTGAACATCGAGCATTGATCACAGGAGCATGCAAATTAAGTTATGTACAATATATTGATAAGGGGAGTATATATTTGTGTATGTTACTATTCATTGACAATTGTATATACTGTCATTTTAGTCAAATTTTGTAAGTATATAGATTTTGAGTTATGACTTTGAAAGGAGTTTTGTCAAACATACCAAACTAATGTCAAAAGGGGAGATTGTTATTATTTACTAAGTTGTCATTAGTTTTATGTCCAAAGTCATCCTATATACTCTAGTCGGTTAATACTACCGAAATATTCAATGGGTAAGCACTAAAGCAGTCGGTTACAGAAGAAAGGAGTCACAGAGTTAAGTATACACCGAGCTGTCTACCGAGTAACGTTCTATGTCTACTGAGCAACAAAGAAGGTATACCGAGTAATCTGAACCAAGTAGAAACGTATTACCAGATTCAATGAACCCAGACACATATGTGGAAACGTGTTGCAAGAATCGAGGAACAGGGAACCGTTATCACATAGGAAATTGCACTTCAAGATTTTGTATGATTTTGAGGAAGTTTATCCAATGAAATAATTTCTATGTTTATTCATTCGATGAATCTTGTTTGTAAGATCGAAGCATGAAGAGATCACCGTCCTAGAGATCTATTTATACAGAGTGATTTGAGAATCAAAATATGAGAGACATGTGTGATAGAAGAGTTAAAAGGAAAATCATAAGAGGACACATTGAGTTGTGACTGTTACGACTGACAGAGATATTCAGAGGTCACCGAGAAAGTCTTCAGAAAATAGTTTAAGGGGCAGAGTAAACATAAGGGTTTACCGAGTTGATTTATCAATTACCGAGGTATGCTATGAGCAAGGTAATTTCATATTGAGCACATAGAATGTGCTATAAAATTTTAGATGTAAAGTTGCAGATATTTGTAAAGATTTTATTGAATCATTTGAGTTGTAATAGAAACCTTTAACAGGGTAAAAGACTCTAACAAAGTCTATAAATTGTAAAGCCTTTAACCAGGTGCAACATTTTGTATAAGTGTTGTAAAATCCTTTAGCAAGGTAGATCTAAAGATCTTGATACTCCTAACAAGGTAAGCTATTAGAAATAGCTAAACATGTAGCTCTAATTGAGCAACCTTTATTATTGCAGTAGTGAAGTTGTGGGTGTCATCCCCACCGCAGTTTTTCTCTCTAACAAAGAGTTTCTGCATAACCAAAATATTTGTGTTATGGAGTGAAATGTGTATGAATGTTATTTCTGTTATTATATTTCAGCATTATCTATTATGAGATCTATAGTATTCAGTCAATCTACTTAGTATTCAGTCGTAATATGATTAGTGACTGAATCTAGTGGATTCCCCCCCCGTCTTTTGAATGTAAAGTCCTCCAAGTGAAAATTGAGTTAGTGATTTCTCCCTTCCACGCGATGAACTTACTAAGCCCCAAATTTTCCGCTTTATAGAGGACAATAAATTATACATTATCACATGTTTAGGTTTCAGCTCTATAATTTGCACACCAAATGCACTTACGATATAACATCACCTTAACTGCGAGAATTAAAAAAATGCTCAAATTAAAGAGAATCAAGATAGAGCTTCTTAAAAGTTTAAAAATATCAATAAGCTCTCAAGATAGTTTGATAATAGAAAATTGTCTCAATATTCTAAAAGTGACATGATCTTAGAGTTGAATGAGGATAAAGCTAAATTAAGTAACAATTCAAAATTTGATATATTATACCTTAAATCTCTTTGAAAATATATGAATTAGATTTGATCCAATATTCATCATGTACAATAATAATACACGTCAACAATACATTTATGACTAAGTTCTTGCATGTAAAAAATTTCATCTTTAACTATTTACTATTTTTTATATAAATATAAAATAAACTTACTATTAATGATTAGGGTATTACACCAAAGAATATTTAGACCAAATATTATATATCTATCTACATAATGTCACCAGTCACACCATTGATCCAAGATGATGAGAAGTTTGTTGATATGTAAAATTCCTTATGTCGTCGACCCTATTCAATCCAATGGACAAAGGACTCTTCAGCTCAAGCATCGCCATCCACGTGGTGATTTATGACTTCTTTACAAAGAGCTTGACTTTGTCACCTTTCAGAAAATATGCATATCATCATATCTTAGAAGACTTAGACGACTGAAAAAACTCCTTGATGTTATTTGCAGTCAATTTACACAAGAGAGGAAGTTAAACTACTTCTGACTAAGAAAAGATAACGTGGGAAACACAAATTGCTTTAACAACAATGCGTACATTCTCAGTATTCTGACTGAGCAAAAACAGAAAGAATAAGTCTGGAAAATTGAATGTTCATATTTCAAGCCAAACAGCTCAAATGCAGACCATTACCAAACGGTTTCCTCATTGGGAAATTCTGATAAATTTATTAACTTATTTAATAACTTTAAAAGAAAAAAGCATTTCTCTCATATAGCTCATATACTCTCTACCTTTTCCTTAATGGAGGGCCTATAATGCCTTTATCAAGCTTATATGCTTTGGAGAAACCCCTCCTCATTGTGTAGTCAAATACTATGGTCAACCATTGGGAGCATAGCCAACAAAATTTGTTATAGTCTAAAATCGTTATATCAGCACTCATAGGAATGTCAAAGCTATGTGGGTCCTTTCATTTTGAGAGTAGATAAAGTTGGGCTGGCAGGCAATGCTGTTCGATTAGTTTCAAGATTTCTTGTGAACTTACATCATCGTCACCAATGCAGTGCTTTTTGTCATAAAGGAATGTTGACCATCGATCAATAGCCCACATAGTCAATTTATAATGGCTGACGAATGGAGAAAGCTACTGGATATCTACTCAGTGAAGACCCAACAGATTTTTATGCTTCGTTACATAATACTTCAAATCCACCTAACACCCTTTTTAAAAGCCCCACAGTTTTGGAAAGTCATTGGATGCTATTGGTTTGAGACTATATTTTGCACCACGCACCACTTGGAGAAAATAGATGTTCTTTTTTCTCTAGTGATTAAGTACGCAAACCCATAACAGACATTGCCTAAGACAATTTTGCCCATCTATGTGATTTCTCCATGTCTTGCTCTTTGATGATGCACAAACCTTTTGGAGATAATATTGAGTGCCTTCTTCTATATGTGGCCACTTGTTTGCACAATATGAACATGTATTGGGAGTTGTTGAGCACGATTCGAGCACAGGTGAAGGTGATAAAGAACTCCAAATGGAACTTACAATTTTGCATGGAGGAGTTTACATGTGATTCAAGATTAATGTGAACATTGTGTTTGAAGTTGACTGATAAAGAATTCATTATCACGATATAGCATCCTATATTGTGCATGTATAGAATCCTAAAGATTTTAAAGAATTTAGTTACTCTCGAGATTCATTGTAATTACTATTAGCTATGAGTAACTTGCTGCTCGTCTTTATATGGTGCAGATCTGAATCATGTTAATGCAAATCCAAATAAAGAATGTTGCTCTCCTTAAAGGATCGTGAAGATTGAAGAATATAGATAAAATTGACGATTGCATAGTAATGGAGAATTAAGATTGCATAGATTGATAAAGCAATGGAGAACATCATGGAGTTGGGATAGAGTAGGCCTATTAGTATACAAATACCAATCATCATTGTAAAAACACAATGGATAGTTTATATATTATGTAAGGAGCCATTTTAAAATTAAAAGAGGGTTAAAAATTTATTAAATCACAAAAGAGAAACAAACCGAAAGACGAGAAGAAAGAACTAGAGAACCTTATCACTATCCACTAACTGATCTAGCATAAGAGCCATATCAGGAGGCAATTGCCCCCTATCCAGTATATTCCATCCTTGCATCTAACCTGAGGCCCATTTGGCCAAATAGTCAACAACACCATTCCACTCCCTAGGAATGTGTGTGAAAGTAACTAAATCCAAAGACTCACACAACTGATGAATTTGTTTGATAAATGAGGTCAAGGGCCAACTAACATCCTCATGCTCCTACTGGGTTAGCAAATTCACCACCACCTGAGAATCAGATTCACGGATAATTTTGCACCAACCAAGAGTAGAATAGTGTCAACCAACATACAAAATGGCAAGAGCCTCCATTAAATTATTAGTATTAAAGCCTTTATAGATAGAGAAAATAAATTGAACATCACCAGAGCTGTCCCGCCCAACTCCTCCAATACTAGCATGCCTAGGGTTCCCTTGAGATGAACCATCAGTGTTCATTTTTAACACACCGAGGGGGGGGGGGTGTCCACCGACTGTCCTGGTTGACTCACCGTAAAGGATGTTTGCATCTACTTCTTCCACCGTACCCACCAAACATTGGAGCACCCCCTTGAAGAGGAAGACTAAGATGAGTGCAAATAGAAATGTTCATCACTAGGATCAACGTCGCCAGTCAAATCACACTTAGCCACAACTATCTCACAAAGAGAATGAATAATTTTCCACCACAAGTGTATAGCATACATTCTTATATCCTGAAAGACTCTTCGATTTCTTTCTAGCCAAACATGCTAGATGATAAAAGAAGGACCAAGAGCCCAAGCAACATGAAAAAAGGGGTTCTAGCATGGGACTTACCCCAACAAGCCCAAAGCTGAACCAAAGCTTAGCCTAACATTATGTAAGGAGCCTTCACTCACATGAAGAGGTGTAGTTTAAAATTGTCATAAGCAGTGTGTATGAAGATGTTGCCCATTAAGGAGTGAAAGAAAGGAAGAAAAATGCTTGACATATGGATGTGTGCCAAGGGGATATGGGTTTATAAGATAAGAACAGTCTAATATAGAGTTATTTGAAGATCAAGCCAAATTATCATTCAAAGTTTTTGCATTGGGAATGCAATCCTTGAGATCCTATAGAAAGAAACCTATATAAAAAAGTATGCCATCCAATGAGAGAAAGTTTGGAGCTCATGTTAACAAGGAGCTACCTTGGAGAAGGTTGTTGCAATGCGACTGACTTAAGAAAATGCCACATGATATCTGAATCTGCAGCTACATTGGGATTGGTTTCAAATCAATTGCCAACGAAAACTAGTTTAGGAAAGGGGTTGCCTCAAATATTATTGCAATCAAAATTAAAAATTAAATTTAGTAATTTTGGGATCATTGAAATGAATTTAAATTTGAACAATTGATTATAAATAGATGTTTAGCATGTTAAAAAATTCTATTAGAGATTTAATATATTGAGATATTTCTCTATAAATGATTAGTTAATAAAATCTATTAGAGTTAGAAACTATTTTAATTTCATGTGATTTTATTTTTTCTAATTATTTTTATGGTTAATTAAAAAATGAGTAATATTATATGTTTTAGTAATATAATTAAGATAAGAAAAATTATGCTATGTATTTAATAACAAATCTTTCAAGTTGAAGCTACGAAGAATTATGTTATTGATTTGAATATGTATATGGTGGTTTTTTGTAAAAAAAAATTCATTGTCAAGCTATCCTCAAACATCTACACCTTTTTTTGTGTGTTCTTGGCTACATATATATTAGTTGGGAAAGATTGATTTTCAAAGAATATGTCTTCTCAACTATGTAAAATTTGGCTTCATAAACTAGGTGTATTCTTATTTCTTCTACCCTTAACTATTTTCTAAATTTTATACATTAGCTAGATTAGGATTTCTATTAGGATTAAGTTATATTTTACAATTGTAAATTTATAAGATTTACATGGTTACAAGTAGGTTCTCATTGATACTTTTATGTGTTCATAAGTATTACAAATTGACTGAGATCATTCAAATCAATTGATGTCATATTTTAAATCAAAGGTTACTATTTTTTGTAATTTTGATCAAATTTTGTATTTCTTTCATTTTAATTCAATATGGTCCTTTAAATTGGAGCAATATTACATATCCCAAACTGATTTATCCAACATAGTTAGTACGTAAACCTTGAACATATTTAGTTGAGTTGGTGTATCAAATAATTCATCAACATATTGACAGTACAGGGAAGGCCAATAGAATTTAAGTCTTGAAAGAACCATCCGTAGCTTAAATCGTATACAAGATGAATTTGATCTATCATACATTTCCAAACATAGGAAGATTGTAATTGACATGAGCAAACCTAGACCTATATAATCACAAAGTCAACAACTATTTTACCTAGATCTATGGTTTTTTTTTCATTCATTTTGTTATCCCTCAAAACTCAAACAATGATTTATTGGCTTGGTGCAATAAATTACCCTTTGGCCATCTTTGTAATTATACATGGTTTACCTAAGAACCTCAATAAATTATGCCCAAAGTATAGACATGGATGAGTTAGGATGGTATAAGAGTACATTCATGTTTCCAAAAATGCAATAATAAGACTCCAATCCAAATATTTTCCTTAAAATATGGATGAAATGGTCTATACCTAATATTTAGTCTTACTAGATGGATTAGAGACCACATTTAGTAGTCATTTTATAGTATAGGTATCAATCGGGCAATCTTATATCTATGACAATTTGTAGTTTGTCATAAAAAAACTTATCAAATCCATGAGAATGTTTAATACTCATTTCCATAAGTTATACATAAGATTAAAATACCCATGTACACAAAAATAGAGCTTGTCTATTAAGAATTACCATGGAGATATAGATCTACTATCCTCTATATTTGTAAGGTGAACCCTAACTTCCCTCAAACTTTATCAAATGTATATATAATATTAAGTTTAAAAAACAAATCATGCTAAAATGGTATGACATTGGTCCTTTAAAAACATTAGGATATGTACTAGGACAATATAATCAAATTCCTCTAGTTAGTCAAGCAAATATAATGTCATTCCTTTTATGAACCCAATTCAATGAATCACCTACCAAAATAACAATCAACCCTACAATTATACACCTCTCAATTAATAAATTTATCCAAATCTACTTCTACCTTAAATGAATAATTAATAATTTACTACAATTTTACAAAATTATAGCATAGCTAGCCAAAATAATTTAGGTCAAATTGTTACATGCTAGGACTTGGGTGAGAGTCACCTAGAAAGAGTTCCTATATTTATAGTTTATCTACATAATGCAATACGATGATTTGTAGATGTTGTGGTGTACATTACATGTTTGCTTACATGGAGTGGTAATATGAATTAACCATAAATTACTTGGATAGTAAATCACTACATATACAAAACAATATTGTTGGAAGTGTGAATGAAAATATAAGAGTACTTGTGGTAGATATAGAGTTCATGTGACATAATGTGGGATAATGATAATACTTTAGAAATTGACATGTAAATTAAAAGTAGTCAAAAGTGATCTAAGGTTGTTATGTACTAGTATAAAATGGGGCTAGTAGTGGTTGCCATATGGGGAAAACGTGAACTCGTCATCATTTTTATTATATGTAATAATGTATATATTTACACAATTACTATCCACGTAGAGACATCATCTTAGATAATACGTATAGTTTATTGTCATCATAATAAATTATTGGAATGTAGATATGTGAATCTTTGCATTCCATGTGTTGGTTAGATAGTTATATGATTTAGGTTCCAAGAGTACATCTATATGTATCATCTCATGTGAAGGTGCTAATGTTGGATACACTAAAAAATGTTAGTGTTAGATATAACATTATTGTTGTAATATATTAGAGAATTTTTAAAGGTCTATGTTGTAAATTGAAACTTTTAAAAAGGACTAGTAATCAATCCTTGATTCTAAAGAATATGGCTCTCGATGTTTTTTGGTGGTGAATTTATTTCACAATGGTTTCCAAATAAATATACAAGTCTTGTGTAATCTTGTGTATGCATACCATAATATTTACTTATATAAATGTTGTTATATATGCTTAATAAATATTGCTGACTATTTTTTAATCATATAGCTTTAAATTAATTAATACAATCTTATCAATCATATAAAATAAGGGGGTAAATACCTAACATTTAAGAGAGTCTATTCCATTTACTTGGGAATTTACTACATCATTGAGAACCCAAACCCTAGGGTGTGTAGTGCTAAACCCCAAATTCGTCAATTCGTTGTGTTTCATATATAATTGGTTACAAATGACTTTTAAATAATTTGTGAGAATATTTAATAGAATTAAATCCATGGCTTGTATGCCAAGGTCCAATATTTAACATTTCAATGGTAAGAACATCATTCTATAGAATTTGAATATGGAACATGAAATATCTTCTAATTAAAAGAGATTAGTGTTTTGTAGTATCTTATTTGACTAAACCCTCAAGTATAATTAATAAAGACTAGATTTAATTAGATAAAATAAAGAGAGGTAATATATGATTATGTCATTTAGATTTTGTGCTTACAAATTTATCCAAGAAAAAGATTGATAATTAATTATGGAAGAAGACATGCATATTTTTTCTTTAAAAATAAGTTTTATTCTATAAATGTGCAAGGAGACTTTGTAAATGGTAACTTCTAAAGTAGTTATATCAACACTTATCCGAAGGTCGAAGCAATGTGGGACCTTTCATTTCCAGAGTAGATAAAAGTTGGGCTGGCAGCCAATGCAGTTCGATTACTTTCAATATATTCAAACGAGCTTGAGTTGTGAGCTTCTCAGTTTTCACATGTGCTTTTTTTGTCACAAATTAAGGTTGACCATTGATCAATAGCCCACATAGTCCATATAATGGCTGACGAATGAAGAAAGTTGTTGGATATCCATTCTATGTAGATTATTATGCTTTGTTACATAATACTTCAAATCCACCTAACGCCCTTTTATAAGCCCCACAAAATTTTCAAAGCGATTGGCTGCTATCGGTTAGAGACTATAAAAGGTTTGCATTTTCCACTCTATATTGTGCACTACGCATCACTTGGCAAAAATGGATGTTCTTTTCTCTTTAGTGATGAAGTATGCAAATCCATAACAGGCATTGCCAAAGACAATTTTGTCCATTTCTGTGATTTCTCCATGGTTTGCTCTTTGATGATTTTTCACATCTAGTGTTGTCATCAATGCCAAAGGGGGAGATTGTTGGCTATTTGGAGGAATTGATTATGTGTTACATTGATGGTAACATCGGTTGTTTTGGTTGTTTACCGGTTTTTGATTGATTCTGGTAGAGTGGTTGTTTATGATATTGATCTGATAAGATCCGGTATGCTTTGCTTTATGGAAATGGTTTGGATCTATCATTCATGCTATTTAGATGTGTATCACGATCAGTTGGGTCAGGATTTGATGGCTCAGGAGATATCATTTGTTCTAGTAATCCTTTTGGTCATTGGTAAGGGTTTTATCGACAGAGCTTTGTTGAAGATTTTTTGATGCATGTGACAAGTGGTTTTGGTGTGGATCCTAGATGGCTTTCAAGATGTTGTTGGTTATCTTGTTCGTGTTCCAGTTCATCGGTGGTGTTGGATTTGGTTTATGGCGACTTATTTTGGGTCCATTGTTATCTAGGTTATGGACCGATTTCTGTAACGTGTTGGAGGATGTTCCTGATGTGTTATCGATGAGATTTAATGATTGGTTTACACTGTTTTCAGCCTAAGACGACTTGGTTGATCATTGGATTATGGGTTTATACTATGAATTTATTGTATTATCTTTTAGGTGGCCGACTTAATTGTTTAGGTCCTGGGTTGGTATAAATATGATGTAAGATCTCTTTGTAGATCAAGGGTATATGGGTTGATAGAAAAAGGTTATAGATTGATCTGTGTGCGAATAATGTTGTAATCATATGCAAAAGGTTTGGTTGATCATAGGTGATTGAATTGGGTTTCTAAGAGAGGTTTAAGGCCTTTGGCATTGATCTTAACTGGAACTGTACTCAGACATAGGAGATTCTATAATTGCGGTTCACTCTTCTTTTCGGATTGTGGTCCGATGTTTATGTAGTTACTGAGGCTCCTTTTTATGATGAGAAGTGCGCTCTAGGTTGTTGGCCTTCCTGCATGTGCAAGCCCCTCATATTTTAATCACATACTTGATATAGAAGTATTATCTGACTATGGGTAGGCTTCCCACTGTGGCTTTTACCTTTACCAGGTTTTTCGCGTACAAATCTTGGGGTCATATGTTATGGATGGATGGTAACTATTCTATGATTTATGTTTATGTTTATATGCTTTATTGGTCATTCTGGTATTTGGTTTATGCATTCCAGTATTAAGTTTATGTGTTCCGGTATTAAGTATTTAAATGCTTAAAGTTCTTTAATCTAGTGACAACTGATTCACCTCACCTCTCAGTTGTCCTCTAGTTATATGAGTTGTCTAACAATTGGTATTAGAGATTGGTCCTCTTTGCAGAAGCTTAACCGCTTGAGGAAGATCCTATGGCATCTAGCAGTTCAAGTTCATCTACTGCTATTTTCCAGAGAGAAATTCCTAGGCTTGATGGAACAAATTACAGGGTATGGAAGATTCGGATGGAGACTCATATGAGATGTCTTGGAAAGGAGATTTGGGAGATCATTGATAACGGTGTTACATCATTTAATCTGGCATTTGGCAATCCTCCTCTGACTGGTTTGGATAAAGAGATTGAGAATGATTGTAGAGCTAGAGAAGCTCTTTTGTGTGCACTTTCTGATCAACAAATTATGGGACTAACTGACAAATCAACTACAAAGGCTATATGGGAGAAAATGGAGACTCTGAATGAAGGTGACCCTACTATTAAAATTGCTAAACTTTATGGTTACCGGGTAAGGTATAAAAATCTAAATATGGAAGAAGATGAAAGGATTACTACTTTTATGGAGAGAGTGAATGAGATTGTTTTGGGAATTCAATGTTGTGGTGGATCTCTGAGAGAAGATGAAATAGTTTTAAAAGTACTGAGAGATTTTTCACTAGCTAATAAGATGAAGGCTACTGCAATTAATGAGTTGAGAACTATGACAAACACCTCTATTAATAGGGATACCTTGGTTGGGAAATTATCTGCTTTTGAGCTTGAGGAATTTGGACCTTCTGGAGTTATTAAATCTGAACCTTTTTTTCATGCATCTACATCATGTACTGGCAAGAGTGATTGGAAAGCTTTATATGCGAATGAACTAGAGGATATGAAGAAAGAAGATGAAGAGTTTGAACAACTTGAAGCCTTATTTGCTAGAAGAGTACCTAAAGGACTATCAGGAAGTGAGTATGAAGGAAAATCACCTTTTAAATGCTTTGCATGTAATAAGATAGGTCATTTTGCATCTAGATGTCCTGAAAGGAATTCAAGATTTGAAGAAAGAGCTAGAAGATCTTTTAGGCCTAACCATGATTATCAGAACAAGCATATGTATGGGAAAAACAAATATAAATCATGCTACTATGCGGATGAGGAAGGTGTGACTGATTCTAATGATGAACCGACACAAGATTCAGCTAGTGGATCCAAAAATGAAAAGGAATGAGTATTTTTGGCTATCAAGGAAGATGATCTGGTACCTAAAAAAAAGGCCCTTGCTACTAAAATTGAAGACATGGATGAATGGGTAATTGATAGTGGATGTTCACATCATATGACTGGAGATAAAATGAAGTTCTTATCTATGCAAGAATTTGATGGTGGTTTGGTTAAATATGGAGATGACAAAGCATGTATGATCAAAGGAAAAGGAACAATATAATTGGACGGTAAGCATAACATTGATAATGTTTATTATATTGAAGGTTTAAGGCATAATATTTTGAGTGTAGGAAAATTGGTGGATAAGGGATTTCAGTTACAGTTCAAGGATGGAAAATGCAAAATTATCAACAGATCTGGTTTAAAAATTGCAACCGGTACACAGAATAAAGGTAATATCTTTCACTTGAACTCTGGTGAGAAGACGTGTTTGATTGCACAAATTGATAAGAGTTGGTTATGGAATAAGAGGTTGTATCATGTGAATTTTGATTGCATTGTGAAGATTAGTTCTACTAAGGTAGTTAGAGATATACCTAAGATTGCAAATCCCTATAATCCAATATGTAAGAAATGTCAAATGGGAAAGCAAGTCAGGATTTGTTTTAAGTGTATACAGGACAAATCTAATGATGTTCTTGATCTTATTCATACTGATTTGTGTGGTCCTACTAGAATCAAAAGTTTTCAGGGTGATAGATATTTCATGCTAATCATTGATGATTATTCTAGAATGACGTGGGTTACTTTTCTAAAGGAGAAGTCTAAAGCATTTGCAAAGTTTAAAATATTTAAAGCTAAAGTTGAGATAGAGACAGGTTTGAAGATTAAATGTTTAAGGTCAGATCGGGGTGGAGAATTCACATCTGATGAATTTAACAGTTATTGTGAGAAGAATGGGATAAGGACACAGTTGTTTGCACCTCAGACACCTTAGTAGAATGGAGTTGTATAAAGGAAGAACAAAACTATCTTGGATGCCACTAGAACCATGATGATGGAAGCTAATTTGCCTCATATCTACTGGAGAGAAGACGTAAGCACGGTGGTATACACATTCAACAGAGTTCATATCAAAGAAGATATCAATAAGACTCCTTATGAGTTATGGTTTGGTTATACACTGATAGTTAAGTATTTCAGAATCTTAAGTAGTAAATGCTATATCAAAAGGGATGATTCCATTGGAAATCTTGATCCTAGATGTGATGAAGGAATATTTCTTAGTTATTCTAATGAAAGAAAAGCATATAGATGCTATAACAAAAGATTGCAGAGAATTGTCGAGAGCACTAATGTCAAAGTGGATGAGCAGAACATAAGTCAAATCGAAACTTATGAGAGAGAACTGTCAATGAAAATGATCATAACTTAACCGATAGCACGTATACCTGAACAAAATGTTGAACTAGTTACTTCGACAGTATCAGAAAATTCAACAGTAACTGAAGATCAGGACAGAGGAATAGAAAATTAGAAGACTCCTAGGTATGTAAGGTTGAATCATTTTGAAGATCAGATCATTGGAGACAAAAGCAAAGGAGTGATGACAAGAAGGTTGACAGCTGATGAGGTATGTTTTATTTCTCAAGTTGAACCATCATTAGTAATTGAAGCTTGTAAGGATGAATATTGGATGAAAGTTATGGAAGAAGAATTATATCAGATAGAAAAGAATAACACATGGAGTTTAGTTCCCCGGTCTATAAATAAGAATGTTATTGAAACTAAATGGGTTTTTCAGGAATAAATTGAATAAGGATGGACAAGTTGTGAGGAATAAAGCTAGATTGGTTTGTAAAGGTTATTCTTAGAAGGAAGGAATTGATTAAGGTGAAACCTTTGCACCGGTAGCTAGGATTGAAGCTGTGATATTATTTCTTTCTTATGATGCTCATAAGAATTACAAGGTTTATCAAATGGATGTTAAGTGTGCATTTCTGAATGGAGATCTTGAAGAGGAAGTTTATATTGAGCAACCTGATGGATTTTCACTTTCAGATGACAAAAACATGGTTTGCAGGTTAAGGAAAACTTTATATAAATTGAAACAAGCTCCTAGAGCTTGGTATGCAAGACTGGATAAATATCTTTTGAAGTTTGATTTCACTAAAGGTAATGCTGACAGTAATTTATATTATAAGATCACTGATGATGACATATTGATTATTGAGGTCTTTGTTGATGATATCATTTTTGGAGGTGAAGATAAGTTGTGTATGGAATTCTCTAACAATATGAAGAATGAATTTGAGATGTCTATGATTGGAGAGATGAGATTTTTCTTATGTTTGCAGATTACTCAAATTTGATAAAGGTATTTTCATCTGTCAAACTAAGTATGCTAGAGAGCTATTGAAGAAATTTGGTATGGAAAATTGTAAACCAGTTAGTACTCTTATGGTTATAAGTGAGAAATTGACAAAGAAAGATGCATCTACATCGGTAAATCCTACTAGGTACATGTCTATGATTGGTAGTTTGTTATATTTGACTTAGACTAGACCAGATATAATGAATACAATTTGTATTGTATCAAGATATCAGAGTGATCCTAGAGAAAATCATGAGAGTGCGGTGAAAAGAATTTTTAGGTTGCAAGGAACAACTAAATATGGTTTGTGGTATCTTAAAAATGATGACTTTACATTATGTGCATATACAAATGCAGATTGGGTTGGAGATGTTGATGACCAGAAGAGCACATCTGATGGAGCTTTCTTTCTTGGAAATAAACTTGTTTCATGGATCAACAAGAAGCAGTCATGCACTTCTTTATCTACTATTGAAGCTAAGTATGTTGATGCTGCTACTAACTGTACACAAATCATATGGATGAAGCAAATGTTGAAGGATATAAAGGTGGATTGTAATGAACCGATAGTTATTCACTGTGATAACTCTGCTGCTATTGATATATCAAATAATCTGGTATTTCATTCTAAGACAAAGCACATATCTATCAAGTACAACTTTTTAAAGGAGAAGGTGGAAGAAAATGAAGTTAGACTAGTTTATGTGAACACTAAAGAGTAGATTGAAATTTTTTTCACTAAACCTTTGCCTAAAGAATCATTTGAGTACTTCAAAGATAGATTTGGGGTTTCTGCCCCTCTGATAGAGACCTGAGTGATGTTGATTGGCATTAGTCTGGTATGCATTGTCCGAGTTATTACTCATTCTGGATTGACGTGGTGGTGCTACTACCCAGGGAGAGTAGTCAATTGAATGTTTTAGAGGATTTATGATTTTTATTTGATGTTTTATGCCAGATCTTTGGCATTGATGTCAAAGGGGGAGAAATATATGTGAAAAACATAGCTTAACATAATATCAGTCAAAAGTGAGTTTGGTTCAGAACTTCATTTCTATATCATTTTGTGGGAGATTGTTGGTTGTCTTCCATTGGGGAAGACTTGTTTGGCATTTTTTGGTACTTGATGTTTTTTCACATCTAGTGTTTCCATCAATGCCAAAGGGGGAGATTGTTAGAAATTTGGAGGAATTGATTATGTGTTGCATTGATTTTTTGTTATTGATGGCAACACCGGTTGTTTTGGTTGTTTACTGGTTTACGATTGGTTCTGGTAGAGTGGTTGTTTATGATATTGATCTGGTAGGATCCGGTATGCTTTGGTTTGTGGAATTGGTTTGGATCTATCATTCATGTTATTCAGATCTATATCATGATCAGTTGGTTTGGGATTTGATGACTCAAGAGCTATCATTTGTTCTAGTAAGCCTTTTGGTCACCAGTAAGGGTTTTACCGGTAGAGCTTTGTTGAAGATCTTTTGATGCACGTGATAAGAGGTGTTGGTGCAACTTCTAGATGGCTTTAAGGATGTTGTTGGTTATCTTGTCCATGTTCCAGTTCATCGGTGGTGTTGGATTTGGTTTATGGTGACCTATTTTGGGTCCAGTGTTATCTAGGTTATGGACTAGTTTCCGTAATGTGTTGGAGGATGTTCTTGATGCCTTATCGATGGGATTTAATGATTGGTTTACATTGTTTTCAGCCTAAAACAACTTGGTTGATCATTGGATTATGGGTTTATGTTATGAACTTATTGTATTATCTTATATGTGGCTGACCTAATTGTTTAGGTCCCAGGTCAATATAAATATGATGTAAGATCTCTTTGTAGATCAAGGGTATATGGGTTGATAGAAAAAGGTTATAGAATGATCTATATGTGAATAATTTTGTAATCATGTGCAAAAGTTTTGGTCGATCATAGGTGATCGAATTGATTTTGTAAAAGAGGTTTAAGGCCTCCGACATTGAGGTTAACCGAAACTGTACTCAGGCATAGGAGATGCTATACTTGTAGTTCGCTCTTCTTTCCGGATTGTAGTCCAATGTTTATGTAGTCAGTGAGGATCCTTTTTGTGATGAGCAGTGTGCTCTAGGCTGTTGGCCTTCTTGCATGTGCAGGACCCTCATATTGTAATCACATGCTGTAGAAGTATTATCTGACTGTGGGTAGGCTTCCCACCATGGTTTTTCCCTTTACCGAGTTTTCCACATATAAATCTTGGTGTCATGTGTTATGGATGGATGGTAATTGTGATTTATGTTTATGTTTATATGCTTTATCAGTCATTTTGGTATTTGGTTTATGCATTCCAGTATTAAGGATTTAAATGTGTAAAGTTCTATAATCCGGTGACAACTGATTCACCACCCCCCTCTCAGCTATCCTCTGGTTATCTGATTTGTATAATATGATTATGTGTTGCATTGATGTTTGTCATTGATGTCAACACTAGCTTCTTTGGTTGTCTATCGATTTCTGATAGAGTGGTTGGACTTTGATGATGATTAGTAGATTTGTCTCTGGTATATTCCAATTGGTGGAATTGGTTTGGTTCGGTCATTCATGTAGTTCAGATGCTTGTCACATTCAGTTGGTTCAAGATATGGTGATCCAAAAGCTATCATATGTTCTAGTAAGCTTTTTGGTTACTGGTAAGGGTTTTACCGGTAGTGCTTCGTTGAAGATCTTTTGATGAATTTAATAAGTGGTATTGGTGCGGCTTCTAGAAGGACTTCAGGATGCTGATGGTTATCGTGTTTGTGTTCCAGTTGATTGGTGGTATTTCATTTGGCTTATGGCGACCTATTTTAGGTTTGGTGTTATTCTGCTAGGTTATGGACTGATTTATGTAACATGTTGGCGGATGCTCCCGATGCATTACCAGTTGGATTTATCATTTGGTTAATGTTGTTTCTATCTTAGGCTGACTTGGTTTATCATTGGTTTGCGGGTTTATGTAATGGATTTATTGTATAGTCTTTTAGGTGTCCGACCTAATTGTTTAGGTCTCGGGTTGCTATAAATATGATGTAAAATCTCTTTGTAGATCGTGGTATGTGGTCATGGCTATTAGATTATCTGTGTGCAAATAAAGTTGTAATCATATGCAGAGGATTTGATCGAACATAGGTGATCAAATTAGGTTTTGTAAGAGATTTTAGAACTTCAGCATTGAGCTTAACCAGAACTGTACTCAGGCATAGGAGGTGTTATTCTTGGAGTTCATTCTTATTTTTGGATTGTAGTTTGGATTTATTTTGTAGTCAATGAGGCTCCTTGGTGATGAGCAGTGCACTCTAGGTTGTTGGCCTTCCTGCATGTGGGTGAATTCACAAGCTGGTTCCCACTTTTGCCAACGAAGGAATTTGGTGAAAGTGGGAATTTCAATTTTCTTGGTGTTTGAGCGAAATGGTAATGTTTGCTCGGACTACCCCTAGGAGTCCGAGCGAACCCAACTGCAGGCCTGGGTTCGCTCGAACCACGGGTAAGTTTTGGGTTCGAGCGAACCCACTTAAATATTAATATTTTAATGGGTTCAAGTGAATCCCCCATCGCTCGAACCATTTTCGGTTAGGGTTTTTAAAAAAATTTATAGATAGCGAAAATGATAGTTAAAAGGTCATTATCAAATTTGACTTTTTCTGTCTAGTGGGGGTTGGATCAAACTAGTCGTCAGCATCACGTCACCGAGCTTTGTCTGCAGTAGTTAGTATCTTTCCTATTTTAGTTTTCGACCAGGTGCACAAAATAACCCTTTATTTGGTTTAAGAATGTCTTTTTTATTAAATTTGTAAATAATTTGTTTGTTATTTTATTTTTTTAATTAAATAATTGTATATAGTTATTGTTTTTCAACATTTTAGAAAAATGTTTGATAATTTATTATTTTTCATTATTTTAGAAAAATGTTTGATAATTTAATGTTTTGACTGAAATGTGTCAATTTGTTTTTAAAATTACATAATTGTATAGATGTATATTTTTTTCAACATTTTAAAAAATTGTTATGAAAAACATAGAAAACTTAGAACCTGTAGTAAATCAGAACTTAGAAAAACATTAGCAAATAAAGAAAAACGTTAGAAAAATTAATAAATTTTAATTTAAATAAACATTCAAAAATTTAGATAACAAATTTAAACAAATTAGACAAAATAAATTTCCTCTACAATGTGACCCATTTTTACATCCTATTACACGCACAACATGACCCCTTAAGACCACATATGCCCTGATGACACTATACATTCCCTTAGGAGGTCATAGAGGATCACATATAACATACTAGTGTACATGTATGACATTCCCTTTAGGATCACATCTAGTGTCCTAAGGGGTCATACATGGTCCTAAGGTGTCACACGTGTTATAACACATGTGTGACCCCTTAGAACTGCATATGACCCCTTATAAAATTGTAGTGTGAATTACATACCCCTTAGTCCATCAAATAGTGTCTTAACACATGCGTGACCCATTACAACCGCATATATGACCCTTTATAAAATCCTAGTGTGAACGACATACCCCTTAGTCCATCACATAGCGTCTTAAGGGGTCGTATGTGGTCCTAAGGGGTCACGCATGCATTAACACATGTGTGACCCCTTAGTAGGTCACATAGGACCCCTTACAACATCCTACTATACATATGACATTCCCCTTAGGATCACATAGTGTCATAAGGGGTCATATGTGGTCCTGAGGGGTCATGCATGTGTTATGACATATGCATGACCCCTTAGAACCACATATGACCCCTTATAAAATCCTACTGTGAATGACATACCCCTTAGTCCATCACATAGTGTCTTAAGGGGTCGTATGTTGTCCTAAGGGGTCACGCATGCATTAACACATGCGTGACCCCTTAGTAGGTCACATATGACCCCTTATAACATCCTATTGTACATATGACATTCCCCTTAGGATCATATAGTGTCCTAAGGGGTCATATGTGGTTAGAACCACATATGACCCCTTATAAAATCCTAGTGTGAACGACATACCCCTTAGTCCATCACATAGCATCTTAAGGGGTCGAATGTGGTCCTAAGGGGTCATGCATGCATTAACACATGTGTGACCCCTTAGTAGGTCACATATGACCCCTTATAACATCCTACTGTACATATGACATTCCCCTTAGGATCACATAGTGTCATAAGGGGTCATGCATGTGTTATAACATATGCATGACCCCTTAGAACCGCATATGACCCCTTATAAAATCCTACTGTGAACGACATACCCCTTAGTCCATCACATAGTGTCTTAAGGGGTTGTATGTTGTCCTAAGGGACCTCACGCATGCATTAACACATGCATGACCCCTTATAACATCCTATTGTACATATGACATTCCCCTTAGGATCATATAGTGTCCTAAGGGGCCATATGTGGTTAGAACCACATATGACCCCTTATAAAATCCTAGTGTGAACGACATACCCCTTAGTCCATCACATAGCATCTTAAGGGGTCGTATGTGGTCCTAAGGGGTCACGCATGCATTAACACATGCGTGACCCCTTAGTAGGTCACATATGACCCCTTATAACATCCTACTGTACATATGACATTCCCCTTAGGATCACATAGTGTCATAAGGGGTCATATGTGGTCTTGAGAGGTCATGCATGTGTTATAACATATGCATGACCCCTTAGAACCGCATATGACCCCTTATAAAATCCTAGTGTGAATGACATACCCCTTAGTCAATCACATAGTCTCTTAAGGGGTCGTATGTTGTCCTAAGGGGTCACATATGACCCCTTATAACATCCTACTGTACATATGACATTCCCCTTAGGATAATATAGTGTCCTAACATATGACGTGTTATATCTCTCTATTCTTGAATTTTTTATGTATGTCAAAGATTTAAATATGTACACATGTCAGATCTCTCTATCTCTCTGAAATATATGTTATCTCTAGATCTGAAATATATGTTCTCTCTCTCTCTCTCACTAAAATATTTGAAATTTTTACATGTATTTTTTGAAAATGAAAATGATCTCTCTCTCTCATGAAGATTTATATGTATATAATCTCTCTCTCTCTCTCTCATGAAAATGATCTCTCTCTCTCTGCTTACGTATTTATTTTAACTTTATGACATGTACCTAGATGGATGGCACCCAGGATATACCTTCACAGGCTCCTGATCAGGATCCACCTTCGCAGGCTCCTGATCAGGATCCACCTATGCAGGCTCCACATCAGGATCCACCTGCACAGGCTCCACATCAGGAGCCACCATAGTAGGATCCTCCACAGCAGGATCCCCCCTTGCCCGACATTGCTACTATTTTTCATTACAGTGATTGGGAGTTGCATAGGTTGAGGGTCATACTAGATGACCCTTGTACTGATGGCATGCATAAGAGTATGTGCACATCCATTTTTGATAGTTTGCAGACATTGAGGGACTGCTTAGTATCTCATACCTCATTCTCACCTGAGGTTATAGAGGATATATATAAACAGTTGAGGAGTGAGGTGAGGGGTCCTCATTCTTTTGCTGATGTGGTGGGGGTGGTCTCGAAGGAGACCATCAAGGAGAGATGCTTCCCACAATATCAGGAGAAGAGTAAGGTGAGGGGATATCAGGTTACCAAATGTATCGACCCACAGGTTACATCACTGATTTACCCATGATTCTTAGAAGTCCATGGTCGTTATCCTAATAACGACCAGATTCCATTATACTTTGCACAACAGGTATTTGTTGAGGTTCATTATCAGATGAAACCAAACTACCTTGATATTATAGGATATTATGGACAGGGGAGGGGTAGGATTGCTGATAGAGATGCATATCGTAGGTGTGATAGAGCTCCGCCTAGACATAGGGACCTTGTTGGCCAAAGATTTCCTGCAGTAGTCCCAGCCATGGCACCCATAGCGGATCACGTTGTGATTGCTTCTCAGAGAGAAGCAATTGATAGGATTGGATAGATTGCATCAGTAGCAGCCACCATATCTTCTGACAGGGTGGGTAGATATATGATGAGTCGACCACGTTCGCGATCTTCCATAGATCATGCATCTTCTAGTCATGGGGGGGCTTCAGATTCAGATGATCGGTATATTTCTGTTGGCATTTTCTCCCCAGATGAGGTAGCAGCTATAGTCGGAGGTAGTAGACATGTACAGATGTCATAGTATTTAGCCGAGGACCTACTACATGCTTATAGTTTTATTTCATCTCGACTTGGGATACCATTGGGTGATGTTAGAGAGGAGATTCTCAGAGATGGTCAGGCTACAATGGCATAGACGCATACCCCGAGGCAATCACAACATTCTCATCACTCTACGCATGCTTCAGGCACTGACCCACCTACAGATCACTCTGTTGCTGCAGAGGAGGAGCTACGAGCTGATCAGCTCCATATCACAGATGAGGGCCAATTGGATTCATTTGAGGAGGAGATATGAGCTGATCAGGTACATATCACAGATGAGGGTTTGGACTCATTTGAGGATCAGCTGAGAGATTTGAGCCATACTGGATTTATGGACATGCTACTACAGTTAGACACTTCATCCACAATGCCCACTCATCTAGTTAGCCCCTTGCACTCCTTAGTGATAGGTACAACTAGAGAGAGATATGTAGGCATGAGTGATGTTGTTGATATGATCACGGGATAGGATCAGACTATACAACCTACTCCAGGTGATACACAGGTATGTACATGTACATGTGTATTTAAATTTTTAGAAGATATGTATACATGTTGCAAATTTGTACCTGATAAATCTATATATATAGATCATGTTTAATAAATAATCTAGAGTTCTAAGTTTTAATTTTTAGATCATTTAAATTGAGTGTTGACTAATCCTTAAATTGACAGTTAGCTCATCTCACTCCTTCCTTGAGCTCTGAGCATGTGCGTAGGAGAGATTCTTTAGATGCTGTTAGTGTACAGGTTAGTTATGGTTTTTGGTACATATATGTATGTATGTATGTATGTATGTACATGCACGTTACAATTTACATTTAAATTTTTATTTAACTCTACTTGGATTTGATGTACATGCACGTCTAGAGAGATAGATATATTATATTTAATATTTAAATAAATTCTACTTTTGCAGAACTCCCCCTTAGATGGTCGCTCGGTTCGTAGCCGACATGATCCCTGTTGATTTGCTCCAGACTTTATAGCTCATTTACATTTATCTTTTTATATACTTTCATATTATATATATTCATGCATGTACATGGAGTTTAGACTCTAGATTATACTTTATACCTAGTTTGTGTTTGACTCTAGATTATACTTTATAAGTTTTATACATGTTTGATTATATTAGATTTATACATGTTTGATTATATTCTAGATTTCTACATGATTTTTGATTAAATTCGATTTAAATACACGTTTGATTAGATTGTATATTTCATGCATGTACAACGAAGTTTAGACTCTAGATTATATTAAAGAGTATGTATGAAATGAACAAACTAAACTTAATAGGTCATGTATTGAATAGTTCACATGGTATGTATATTACATAGGTATGTATATTGTAGGTATGTGAGCTTCTAGGTATGTATATTGTAGTTAAATAGTTCACAACATGTACATGTCCTAATTCCATATTAAATATCAATTTTACAAATGTACATATTACATTCTAATTTAAATATGCATTTTTTAATTAAATACAAATACAATTACATACAATTAAACATGCACATTTAAATACATCCTAATTTGATATAATGTATAAATAAACTTAAAAAAAATTTATCCTTTAGTTTCAAATGTTCAAGTTACTTGAGATCTAGAATTTATCTTGATTGTATTAGATTTATACATGTTTGATTAGATTAGATTTAAATACATGAAATGATTTTCAAACAAAAGAGTATGTATGATTATACATGTTTCAAGATTTTCAAACAAAAGAGTATGTATGAAATGAACAAACTAAACTTAATAGGTCATGTATTGAATAGTTCACATGGTATGTATATTACATAGGTATGTATATTGTAGGTACATGTGAGCTTCTAGGTATGTATATTGTAGTTAAATAGTTCACAACATGTACATGTCCTAATTCCATATTAAATATCAATTTTACAAATGTACATATTACATTCTAATTTAAATATGCATTTTTTAATTAAATACAAATACAATTACATACAATTAAACATGCACATTTAAATACATCCTAATTTGATATAATGTATAAATAAACTTTAAAAAAAATTATCCTTTAGTTTCAAATGTTCAAGTTACTTGAGATCTAGAATTTATCTTGATTGTATTAGATTTATACATGTTTGATTAGATTAGATTTAAATACATGAAATGATTTTCAAACAAAAGAGTATGTATGATTATACATGTTTCAAGATTTTCAAACAAAAGAGTATGTATGAAATGAACAAACTAAACTTAATAGGTCATGTATTGAATAGTTCACATGGTATGTATATTACATAGGTATGTATATTGTAGGTACATGTGAGCTTCTAGGTATGTATATTGTAGTTAAATAGTTCACAACATGTACATGCCCTAATTCCATATTAAATATCAATTTTACAAATGTACATATTACATTCTAATTTAAATATGCATTTTTTAATTAAATACAAATACAATTACATACAATTAAACATGCACATTTAAATACATCCTAATTTGATATAATGTATAAATAAACTTTAAAAAAAATTATCCTTTAGTTTCAAATGTTCAAGTTACTTGAGATCTAGAATTTATCTTGATTGTATTAGATTTATACACGTGTTTGATTAGATTAGATTTATGTATGAAATGATTTTCAAACAAAAGAGTATGTATGAAATGAACAAACTAAACTTAATAGGTCATGTATTGAATAGTTTACATGGTATGTATATTACATAGGTATGTATATTGTAGGTACATGTGAGCTTCTAGGTATGTATATTGTAGTTAAATAGTTCACAACATGTACATGTCCTAATTCCATATTAAATATCAATTTTACAAATGTACATATTACATTCTAATTTAAATATGCATTTTTTAATTAAATATGTAAATACAATTACATACAATTAAACATGCACATTTAAATACATCCTAATTTGATATAATGTATAAATAAACTTAAAAAATATTTATCCTAAATAGTTTCAAATGTTCAAGTTACTTGAGATCTAGAATTTATCTTGAACTTACATTAAAATTCAATTCATGTGGGTTGAACCACATGTGTACTTTGGATTACTAAATGTATATATAGTTCATACCACATCAAGTGGTACACAACGCTCTTCAATAACACTTAATATTTTGTCATGATCTTCACTATCTAGTCTCCACTTTTGAGACCGCCCTCGACGTGGAACTGTTTGAAGAATTAGGCCAACAGTAGTGACCCAGTGACTATACTAATATACCTTGTTGTCAATTTGGTATTTAGTGAAATGAATCCCATGTTGAACAATTTTAACTTGTTTGAAATATGTCCCTTGCACTACAACTGATCCTACATGTACATGTATATAAGAAATGTGAGAAATTAAAAAATTTCACATAAGTGATTTGTACATGTACATATTCAAATCAGAACTCAAACCTGTGGGAAATGACATTCCATCACTCATCTCAGATTTTGATAACTTCTTTCTCTCTTCTATGCAACGCAATAAATAATAACTAACACCTTCTATATTTCCATCTTCTGCTATGACTGCAAAAATATCTCCTGCAATTTGACACAAGTTAAATAAATTCTAAGTTATATGTCATTTTTAAGGAAATGTTTACATGTGTACGTCATGTATGTACCTTTTTTAATCAATCCTGAAATATGATTGTAATCACCAGAAATCAAAGGAATGTCTTCAAAGTTTTCATCCTCATTTGAATCCTCGTATGTGTCAGAAACATCTAGTGGCACCATTTTCCATTCACTAACATATCCAAGCTCTTGGTTCTTGCAATCAACATAGTTTTTGAAAATGCATTCAAAACAAAAACATGAATAATCCCTAGTGTATAATGTCCATGGGCGATTATCTGTACTCATGACACAATGCAAAGATCTTGTCCTCTCCACACTCTTGCATCCATGCATTGATTTTCTATCCACATCTGCAAAATGTACATGTGTACAAGAATGTACATGTAGATCAAGATGTTAAATTAAAAAAAATTAAATAAAATACTAAAAGAGAACACGTACCGGTTATCTCCTAAAACACTGTATATGGAATGGGCCTGTATGTTCTCGATGATGATTCCCCAGGATAATTAGGTTGCTCAAAGTGTTTCTTACACCATTCAACAACATCATGTGTATTTTCTATATGTTCTCCTGTGTACTTTATTTGATGCTTTCTTAGAGCACGTTTGATACAAGCTCATGCACCATCATGTTCACCCTTTCCATGACCACTCTAAAAAAAACTCCAAACATGTGGTATTTTGTCATTTCAATGATATCTACATAGTGCATAAAATGGTCTCGAAGATTTGAATTGTGCTGCACATCCATCAGACCAAACAAAATGTTTAACTATTGTTATGCCTCTATCTTTCAAATATTCAAAAAACTTCTTAAAGCAATGTTGTACAAAAAGTGTTTCAAGCTCCTTATCATCACTGATATAGAAGTGGTACTCTTTCTTAATGACATGATTTTCAAATGTAATATCAACACCATCCAAATTCATCTGTGCATGTCGATAACACACATGCACGAAAATAGTGATTTGCTTTGAAAAGTAATACTCTTATTGAATCTCTTTTTGATGTGCAAAAGAGTAATTCTTTGCGAAGTCAACTACAGATAGAATAGTTCCAAGTGGGAAAGCGTCTCTTAATCTTTTAAATTGTTCTTCTTGCCACTTAGCAAAAAACCATGGCATATGTATGGTTTTATCAACTTACGAAAATTTTCCATAAATGTTCCAATAGGTATTTCCTCTTCTACATAATCTAGCCTTGTAGATTCCTTTCCAAATTTTGTTTCAAATTTTTTGTACTTGTAACTCTTGCAATTTACCATCTTCCTCATGTCAGTATCTTCATCTCTCAAAGGCAATTTAGCCAAGTCCCCACATGTTCCACAAATTCCTCTTATGCAATTTATTTGACCGGTTGCATTATCATCTGATTTATCACATAAGATGGATGCTATGAATTGACTTGTTCATTTAGGAGGAGCATTTTCATAACCATTAGTATTTTCTCTAATCTTTCGAAACACCTGATAGTACAAGTCAAATTCGATGTGATAACGATAACAACAAGTTTCAAAAACTTTGTTTAACTTCACATAATATGGCCTTAACTCTTCAAACATGGTTTGTCCAATCTTTATATGAGGGTTTGTTTTAGTAAATAATACATACAATTCATGTTTTGTTGTGTCTATCCAATGTTTTACATGGAGATCATAATGATCAGGACCAATCCTTTGCTTGATAACATCTCTACTATTTGATGAAGGGCGAGTATTATCATTCCAAAAACTTGTCACAAAGTTCCTAACAACATCTTCAATTCTATCAGAACGAGGAGCTCTACACATAATTGCCCAATTCCCTTCTGAGGTAGTGTTATCACTGATTAAAAATGGGCTTTTCTTTTCCCATGATTGGCTATGGTTTGTTAAAATTTTGAATAGGGTGTAGTTTCGAATGCTTCAACTTTGTTCTAGACCTCAAGGGTTTAAGGGTTTTTGATTTTAGATCCTCTTGTGTCTGTTTTAAACCCTCTAGTTTCTAATCTTTCGTTACTTTATTCACTTAAGTAATGGGTCATGGGGTCATAGGAAGTGTCCCCCTTGTTGCTTGCCTAGGCGGTTATGTTAATTAATCGAAAAATGTATGTCTTATATGTTTTTTTTCTTAAAGTTGTCAGTCCCAGTAACTAGTGCGCATCTCGCAGATGGATCTACGACTTTCGCTATTTCACTAGGCAAAGTTGTGCGTAGTTTAAAACCAGCGAAGTTGCAAAAATGACATGGCATGCCACATAGACAGTCCAGCTAGTTGATGATAGCGAGTAAAATGGCAGCACACAGCACAAGTCACAACAGTGAGCGGGTCAGGATTAAAGGCTAAAAGGCGGGCCCCAGAGGTGAGTCAGGTTGCAGTCAGGAGATGACCTAGCGGATACAGCTGTCAAGAGTTTGTTGGGGCCCTGTGGTTTTCTTTCAGCATATAAAAAAGTGACATGTCAGCACTGCAGATGACTGGACACCAAGTGTTCATGGTGAGTCAGTGGGCCCACCCCTCCTGAAAGCCTTTTCAGATGGTTAAATGCCAATCACTTAAAAGATGATCTAACGGACCGTGCTATTTTGCAAAGGTAAGATGCTTGTTCTTTATACCCGCAAAATAGCGAGAGTGAATGAGAGCCGTCCATGTGTCATGATGGAGGACTTGGAGGATACAACTGTCAAGAGTTTGTTGGGGCCCTTTGGTTTTCTTTTAGCTTATAAAAAAGTGACATGTCAGTGCTACAGATGACTAGACGCCAAGTGTTCATGGTGAGTCAGTGGGCCCACCCCTCCCGAAAGCTTTTTTAGATGGTTAAATGCCGATCACTTAAAAGATGATTTGATGGCCCGCGCTATTTCGCAAAGGTAAGATTCTCATTCTTTATACCCAATGAAATAGCGAGAGTGAATGAGAGCCGTCCATGTGTCTGGCGACATGTGGTTTTAGAAGAAAGTTGTGGGCCGCCAAGGTGGAACCGACGGTATAAAGGAAAGACACGTGGCCAGTATCAAGTGGAATGCAAAGTAAATTTCAAGGCCAATGGTTGGCTGCCACGTGGTATCATGTAGCCAATAGAAAAGCGAGACCCAACATGGAGCCAAAGCTGTTAGTTAATCTAACGCTCGATCAAGTTTTTTTTGATCGGACGGTCGGTGCTATTTCGCAGGACCAAGCTGCCCGATAGTTATGCTTCGTGAAGTTGTGAAAGAGAAAAATGAAACACTTGCAGGAACGTTGTGACCCGTTGGAGCGAAAAATAAGAATTCTCATATGAATTCAATTTTGAAGGGATGGCCGAAGAATGCAGAATCCATGTTGTAGTTAAGACCCTGAGTACAATATTTGATTTCCTATCAACCGGGTGAAGATATCTTTTAAAGAATTTTGCAGAAGAGTGGATGCAGAGTTATTTTCTTCAGGTATAGAGCAAGTCAGTTTAGTTGCAGAGAAAATTCCTTCAAGTGAAGAACAGGTTCTCTTGTATTCTTGTGTAGCAATTCCTGTGTAGTGTTTTAGATAACATAATTGATTCATCACAGAATTGTTTAAGAGTGGTATTCATTTCTTACGTTTTAAAAATGGCTCCTAAACGAGAATTTTTTGGCAAAGTTAACTATTCAGAAAGGAGTGTCTATGATGATTTTTTAGAACAATTGACGTTGTCAACTAATCAGGCATCAAAGGCAAAAGAATTAGTGCTTAGAGCTCCCCATTTAAAGATAGGAGAAGGACTGTATGACAAGGGTAACTGGTTGAGAGACCCATAGGTTGGATTGTCTGGGTTGGGGTTATTTAAAATTGGATTCGGAATGAGAAATTCTCCTACCCCGCAAAACAATATCTGGGAATTAGATGTCGGGAAATTAGTAGTCCCAGGGGTATTTATGGACATAGATTTGTTGACCCAAATTGCGCTCAACTATGATCCAGTCACAAGAAGTATTCGGGATATAAATGGGAAAACCCTTGTTGAGATTAATGCTCAAGAATTCAGGAAAGCTTTTGGGCTTAATGAGTTCACCAATTTTCTAGAACCTATAAATTTCACATCATTAGCCCAAATTTACGGTGCACAAAGGAGTCATCTCAGGAATGGGCCTCTCAAGGAGTTTTTTGTGAAGATAGGAGGGTTAACAGTTGTAGGACCCAACACACAAGAGCCCTTTTCATTAATTATGTTCACCCTAAGGGCTAAAAGAATGTATTGGGAACTTTGCCAAGTTTTGGGAGAAGATGCTGAAGCAAATATGCCAAATCATTACTTGTTAATGATTGCTCAGATTTTGAATCCTTCTCTTGCAATTACATTTGATTATGCCTTTTTCATTGCTGATGCTATTCATGGAGGGTTAACAGGAATCAAGAATGGAAAGGTGGATAGGCCTTTCGGATGGTACTCACTCCTGATGCATCTTTTTCTCTTCAAAGGTGGAGATTACTTTGCTAGTAGACTGGACCTTGTTAAGGAGAAAGAAGGAGAAAAAATGTCGGTACAATTATGGAGTACTGTGTTGTCATGGGATAGAGAGGATGCCAGTTTTTTGAAGTTTGGTAAATATTTTGCATCCAAGATAAGGACTCTCCTCTACTCAGAGAACCCAAGAATCCCCAAAGTTCTTCTGGAATTCATAAGACCAAAAGAATTCGCAGAGAACATAAAAATTGTTCATAACTGTGGTGACATTTACTTGTATCCAGTCTCCACAGTTTTCAGAGTGTTTGGTTTCAGAGGCACCCCATTTTTGCTACCTTACCAGGTCCCTCTCAAAGTGGGAATTGCAGATATCCTTAGACAAATTGGTGGTTTACAAGAGGCAGAGTTGACAGGCAGGGGTAAAGGGACTATTTTCCCTGCAACTACCCTAGCCCACCAATTTGTAATAAAAAAGGGAGGTTGAAATTGCTTTGAGGATTTCCTCAAGCCTTACCATTTGTCCACTGCAGTGTCTGGGTGTGCTGATCCAGAAGACTTCTTCAACGATATGTTTAGAAAGAAGGTAGCATGCAGAGGTAGGCCTCATCAATTCCAGTTTCCTAAAGACCTCATCAGAAATGAGTTTGATCTAGATGAGCAGGAGCTAAGGAAAGAGAAGTGGGTGGCTTATAAGAAAGCCTTGGATTTTGTGCATCAGTTTGATGCCAGCTCTGACCCATTGTCTAGCTTTTTCCCTCTAGAGGAGAAAATAAAGTTTTTGATTCTTTGCTTTGAAGATGTGATGCAGACCCTGAAGGAGAAGAGGGAAGCTGTAATCAAAAGTAACCCTAAGAAGGCAAGAATGATCCTAAGTAGGTCAGCTTCCAGCAAAGCAATCCCTCTTGGTGATTATACACTGCATAAGAAATCCAGTTATAGTGTGTTGATGCCTACAGCAGGGGAGCCCTCTACCTCCAAAGGAAAGAGGAAGATACAAGATGTCATTGACATCCAAGAAAGCCCAAAGAAGCAAAGGGTGGGGAAAGAAGTACAATCAAATACACCTTTGTATTCCCCATCCCAATCCCCTATCCATATAGGAAATGAGCAAGCAGCAGCTGAGCAACTCCTATAGTTAGGTAGTCTAGGGGAAATTGCCTACACTTATGATGAAGTGGAGGAAGGAATGCCAGAAGAACCCATTGCTGCTGAAATGGATATCATTACCACTGAACTCAAAGGCCAGGAGTGGGATCTTGAGATAAAGTAGGCAAGTAATGCCTTCTTAGCTAATAACAATTTTGTCACATCAGAAGCATTTATGCAGTTTATATGGAAACAACACATAGATAAATGTAATGCTCGATATGAAAAGAGAAAGGCTGAGTAGCCCAATAAAGATCCAGCCCTGGTAGAAGAGGAAATAAAGCAAGAGATGATGGAATAATTCAAAACCATCACCCCTGAGCAGGAAAGAGATATGGTAGCACAAGCTGGAGTGCTTATTTTACCCAAATGGGATATAGCAGATGCCCTGGTACTAGATGTAGTGAGAAAAGAGACTAAACCCATGGAGAGGATTACTTTCATTAAGGATAATGCTGCACTCATCATGTGGTCTCTCAAGAGAAATGAGAGTAAGAAAAGCAAAGACACCCCAGGGTCAAGTTACCTTGGTGGGATGATGGTGAAGAGAGTGCAGAGTATAGGGGTAGTGGAAGCTGCTAGCACTGTGTTAGAAACTGCAAAATTTAGTGTTGCAGTAGCAGAGAAGGAAGCCAAAGAGAAAGAGGCCCTCCAAGTTAAGTTGGAAACAGTTTTGAAGGCCAATAACAATGCCAAGGAGGAGGTAAGAGGTAAGGATAGCATCATTGCCAAGCTGCAGAGCCAGTTGACTGGACAATACCATCAAGGTGAGTCTTCAACACTGATGATCTCCTCTTCTCCTGCAAGACCTCCACCTACTAGCCCTATCATTGAGTTTCCACCATCTCCAGCACCCTCCAGCTCTCAAATGGTTGAAATTACTCCTCAAGAATTAGAAAACTTGAAACAGGCTCAGGCCTTATATGCCAAGAAGTATGAGGAGAGAGTAAGGGCTACAATTTCTAGTTTTGTAGATACAATAAATGCCTCATTGCTCTACAACAATGTAGGTAAAATTATGGATATATGGAATGAGCTCAGGAGAGACAAGGCCATTTTAACACCTATTTTTGACAAATGGAGGCCGACGGAGCAAGATTTAGAGTTTATGTGTGTATCCTGCGATGAAGCAAGGGCCAATCCCATCATCAAATCCACTTCTAATGTCGCTAAAGTCTTAGTATAATTAGCAGCAGAGGTGGATAATGTGGATAGGAAGGTTAGTTTGTGCAAAAAGGAGTACACTGATCAAGTTTTTGAGTTGCTCCCAGGAGTTTTTGCTAGCCCGGATCAATTAAAGGACAAACAAATGTGGCTTAAGGAGATAGAAGCTAAATTGTCAGCAAGAGTTAAAGGAATTATTGATCTAGACGATGCTTCTTTCTTTGTTTTGACAATACAAGAGATAGAGAAAATTAAGTCACATTATGGTTTTCTCAATTCAGAAGTCAACAAAATGAGAAATTCTTGGAAAAGGTTGACTAAGACCAAGGATAAAGTGATTGATTTCTCATGGCCGACAAAAGAGGTGTATGGTGAGTGGACACCTAAATATGCCACCCATGATCTAGAATAGTTGGAGAGCACCCTTGAAAAGGTAGAAGAGGTTGCAACTGAACAGCTTGTTGAAGAAACTGCAGAGGCCGAAAAGAGCTTGTAACTATTTTTGCAAAATCTTGTAACCTCTTTATTTTGAAAGAAATGATTGTAACAAACTCTCCTCGAGAAGTCCAAAGCTTTGTGCATCCATATTGTTATAAATGGATACCAGGACTAGAGGAAAAGGGATCGCAAAAAGAATTGTAAGGAAACGCTGCAGAAATTTATCTGAGCTTTTCCAAGTCTAATCGAGAATATTCAAAAAATTCTTGTAATATTTCTTGAAACTTAATATCAATATACAGACCATCTGTTTTGAGTGAAGCTTTGTGTTGTCTTCAAGTGTGTTTACAATTTGTTTATTGTTTTCATTCTGAATAATCCAGGGTTGTTCTGTTTGAATGGAATTACAAAGCAATTTTAGTAAAAGTGTTCGTTAGCTTTTCTCTTTAGGAGGGAAATTAAAGATGCGGGGATCACTCATACCAGTAAACTCTTTGGAAGAGACTTTGAATTTTGATGATCATAGTTTAATTTGGAATGCATGAATTCTTGTAGGTGTCAGGCATATACAAGGATTAATAGAAACCAAGCCAATGGGACGCATAAAGATGTTTTGTTTGAGGAGTATTATCTTAGTTTAGATGACTCTGTGACCTTGGATAAGGTACTAGTATTGATTGAAGTTGTTTATTGCATGTTTTGTTGATCGAAATGCTGAATTTAAGTATGATTTCCATTCTTTGTTTTCAGTTGATTTCAAGGTGAATAGATCCACTGGTTTTTTGGACTGGTTTGCTGTGGGTTTATGTTTGAAAGTGTAAATTCAATTCACAAAGGTATACCCACCTGGGCTCTGAATAAGTCTAAAGTGTAGAAGGTTCAATCAAACCTTGTCATATGTTGTCTTGAGAATTTCCTTATCTTTGATGTCTCTTCTGCACCAAATTTAACCATATTATTTTAAGGATGTTAAAGGGAGTCAGATTTTGAAGACAACAAAAGTGGTGACTCTGTTGGGGATAGTTACAATAAAGATATAAACACAGATCTGTGTTGAGGTTTATAAAGAAAATTGTTGTGTGTTTGTGGATAAGAATGCTTGTTTTCATAATTCCCATAGTTTTGTGGGTGGTGACTCTGTTACTTTTGAACCAGTCCTTGTGAGATACAAATATTTCTAAAAGGAAGACAAGTGAGATGCAAGGAGCAAAAAACACAAGATCATTCATGAAGAAACATCCTCGTGAAACCTTGCAAGAAGGTCTGCCAAAACAGTCACAGAGAGGCCAGAAGAGATCCGTGTTGCATGAGCCATCAAATGCTGCTTGGGTGCAGAAAAACAATAATACTGGTAAGATGCTTGATTGACCTGTTTATGCAAAGTCTAATTCATCTTCTAGAGATTCAGAGCATGATATCTTAGGTTTCCATTCGGGATTGTTTGGAAATATTGATGATGCACCTATTTTAAATCAAGATCTATCTCATGTTAGTGTTTCTGCAAAAGATAGAACCAGTTCAAATGCAATTAGGCACTCTGTTCCTAGGACAATTGATGGGAACATTAGTCTGATTGGCATAGATCAAATTAATGCATCAGACTCTGAAGAAAACTTCCCTGATGAGGATAAAGTGTCTCAAGAGATTGAATATTTAAATAGAAGAGTCCATCATTTAATCTCCCTAAGAGCCCAAAAGGAGGCAAATAAGGAGAAGGAAGTTAAAGCCAAACTAATGGAAAGAGATAGGCTTCTTAGACAGATAGCTGATCTTGAAATGCTTGCTAAGGAGAAAGAAAAAAGTGATGAGGAAGGCCCTGTGATTAGAGAAATCCTAATCCCCAAAACTAGACAAGCTTGTAAGTCAGTAGCCTAGCCAACTAGGGAAGTATTTAATGACTCCCAGCTTCCTAAAGCCAATCTAGATAAAGGAAAATAGAAATGGGTGGATGATGGAATAGAATCTAAAACTGCGGAAGAGATCTCTCATAGGCTTTTAGCACATGAAAGAGAAATGGAAAGGATGAGGAAAGAAAAGGAAGATCTCCAAATGGAATTGGAAAAGGCTGAGTTAGAAGCAGCGAATCAGGAAGTGAAAAGAAAGATTAATTACTTAAAGGCTCCCCCTATTACATTCCCATCAGAAGATCTTAGCAAGCCTAACCCCCAACACATTTCCTTTCCTCAGGTTAATACTCAACCTACAGTACAAGCTAATATTGCCTCAGTAAGCCAAATACCTGTGAATAAACAGTACACCCAAGCACCTCAATCTCCAATCCCAAAAACTAAAATGACCATGGGAAATAATAGTGCTATTACCCCTTTTCAAAGAAGACCAATTAATTTAGAACAATATAGACAATTGTTCTTTGATGGGATCCCGGGATATCCAAATCATGTTCCCACTGAGTTAAGAGACAGACTCCATAAATTTGCTGGGAACAATGCAATTAGTGTTGAGGAACACCTAAAATCTTTTGGGGATATAATAAATGATTATGAGATAGTAGATGAAGATGTTATTATGAAACTGTTTGTTCAATCCCTGGTTGATGATGCAAGAGATTGGTACAGAGGTCTTCCAATCAATAGCATAGGTTCATGGGAAGATTTTAAAAATTGCTTTCAAGAGCAGTATGGTGACAAGACTAATGTGAGTTTCATGCTAAATGAGTTCAACAATATTAGAAAATCTGAAAATGAAATGGTCACTGATTTCAATGCCAGATTCCAAAAGGCCATGCACAGATTGTATCAAGTGATGAGGCTAGATGATAACATGTGTCTTAATACATATTAGAATGCATTTGATTATAAAATGGCCTATATATTGAGAGATAAAAATCCCCATAACTTGAGAGATGCTTTTAGAATTGCCATAAATGTAGAAAGTAATAGAAAAGCATCTGGAAAATTAGGAATAAGGACATATGGTAGATTATGGCAAGAAACCAAACAACAACCTAATAAAGTTGCTAAAGAGGATGATAAAATAGAGAAATTGGTTACTGCTATGAAAGATTTGACTGCCAAGGTTAACAAAAATGATAAACCTCATTATAACTGGCAAGATAGACCCCCTAGATTACATGATATGCCATATAATACCAATTGGAAGGATGGTAAACCCCAAATTGAGAAGCCCAAAATTACCCAAAGTCAAGATACACCGGATCCTTTGAAAGGGAAAACTATTCACAATATAGAAAATACTCCTTGGTGTATTGCTTGTGTTGGACCACATTCTCCTCATCAGTGTGCAGTGGCTCAAGCTCTTGAAGAATCTATGAGACCAGATGCAGAGCCTAACATTAATATGTTTGAAACCATCGTAGAAAGTGATGAGGAATCCATGCAAAGTGAATACAGTGATGTGCTGGATAATGAAAAGCTAGTGCAAGGACAGTTAGCCTTAGGTTGGCATCCTACATTGAATGTGGTAACAATTGAAGATGAAGAGGTTCATCTTAGGAGGCCTAGTGAGGAAGAAGTTAGAAATCTCACTAAGGCTGCAATTGCCAAAGCAAAACATAACTATAATCTGAGAAGCACTAAGAGAGACACTGATCAGGGTGAGCTAGGTTCTATGTTTGTAAAGAAAGTTACAAAAAGGGGGGCATCAAGTAGTGCTACTACTGTTCCTAAGGTCGGTCAAGAAAAGGGGGAACAAGTTAAGGATGTACATAAAGGCAAAGGTGATAAAAATGTTGGTGATGTACAAGGAGGAGAGACAGTGAAAAGGGCAAGTCAATTCAAAACAAAAAAAGTTAGGGTTAATACTGAAAAATGCAATAGTTCTACATTTGATATGGCCCAAGCTTTAACTCAAATGAAGGTCACTATTCCATTAGTAGAATTGCTAAAGATTAAAGAACATAAGGATGCAGCTTTGTCTTTATTCTCTAGTATATCTGATAGTGACATAGTATTACCCACCGGTTTAGCTAAAGTTGGAAAGGATCAAGAGTTCCAAACCCCAAAGGTTTATGTTGGAACCACTATCACTCAGGAGCCTTCTCAGGTAGATCCCTTCTATGCTACCTTGTTAGTCAATAACCAGTTGATTAAAAACTGCATGATAGATTCAGGAGCTGCTGCTAATGTAATGCCCTATGGTGTTATGAAAGAATTAGGGTTATCAGTAACCACTGTGTATGGGAAATTCTATGCCATGGATAACAGAGAAGTACCTATGATAGGTACAATGAAAGATGTAGAAGTAAAAATAGCAGCATTCCCTGAAGCCACTTACAAAATGGATGTTATTGTTACTGACACTAAACTCCACTATGGTATGTTACTTTCTAGGCAGTGGGCAGCAACAGTAGGGGGAAATGTTCAACTGGACTTATCTTATGCTACCATTCCTATTAGTGGTAATCAGGTCAAATTATATAGAGAGCCACGAGCTCCTAGGGTAATTGAAAATGTAGACCCTAGTATGCTTAATTGTATGATCGATGTAGATTTGGATAACTTTATACTTCAACCAATTTCACCTCAATTGAAGAATACTGACCCTATTGTGGTTGAGCTACAAGCACAGTAGTACGGATTGTGGCAGATGTATTTTGATGGAGCTTGCTCTAAAGAAGGATCTGGAGTAGAGGTTCTTTTTGTGTCCCCATCAGGTATAACTTTTAAGTACTCATTTTTATTGGCATTCCAGTGCACAAATAATACTGCAGAGTATGAAGCCCTATTACTAGGACTTGAGGTTGCAAAAAGGCATGGAATCTAACTATTGAAAGTAATGGGGGATTTAGAATTGGTTGTTTCTCAGGTGAGATCTAAATATGCATCCAAGAATGATAGATTAAAGCAGTATAAGCATGCTGTTTGGGATGTTATTGAGCATTTTGATGCATTTTCTATTAATTGGATAGAGCGAGCAAAAAATATTATGGCAGATTTCCTAGCTAATGTCACTTTGAAAAATGATGGTGCAACGCTAACCGGTATTTCCACTGTGGAAATAAAATCTAGGCCTTCTATTCCTGATAATGTGTACAATTGGCAAGTTTTTGCTGATGATGAAGACATTCTTAGGTTTATCCAATGTGTTGATGATTATGATGGACAAAAGATTGATTGTAATGCATTGGTGGAAGTGGTAGACAATAGAGAGACAGTGTTTGGAAATGATGTGGTCCAGTTGGAAACCAATGAGATACCTAAAGGGCTGGTGGAGTTGGAGAGCATGTTTAGTTATACTGATAGTCATTTACATCAGTAGTCTACCACCAAGTTGGAAGAGTTAGAGGAGGTAAACTTGGGGATAGAATCATCCCCTAAGTTGGTATATATTGGAAAGAAACTACACCCTCATGTCAGGACTAACCTTATTAATTTATTGAAAAGGTATAAGCATGTCTTTGCTTGGTCTTATGAAGACCTAAAGGCATATAGACAAGATCTTTTTCAGCATGAAGTTCCTTTACTTCCAGATGCTAAACCTTTCAGACATAAACAGAGGCCTATCAATCCCTTGTTCGAAACTAAAATGCAACAAGAGTTGACCAAATTGAGAGAAGGGGGGATTATCAAACCAATAAGGCATTCTTCATGGGTCTCCAATTTGGTCCCAGTGAGGAAGAAGAATGGAGACATCAGATTGTGTGTAGATTTTAGGAATTTAAATGTTGCTTCCTTGAAAGATAACTACTCATCCCCAAATATGGAAGCCATGCTACAAAGAGTGACAGGATGTGATCTTTTATCCATGATGGATGGTTTCTCAGGATATAATCAAGTGTTGGTAAAGGAGTCGGAACAATTTAAGACAACTTTCACAACTCCATGGGGAACTTATGTATATGTGAGAATGCCATTTGGATTAAAAAATGCAAGAGCTACATTCCAGAGAGCTATGGATGTAGCTTTCAAAGAATTCATAAACATCATCATGGTGGTTTATCAAGATGATCTAACTTGTTTCTCTAAGAAAGCTGATGATCATTGTGGACATCTAGAGAAGGTGTTCAATAAAGCCTTGGAATTTGGTGTATCACTAAATCCCAAGAAATGTCATTTTGGAGTCACTGAGGGAAAGCTACTGGGACACATAGTTTCCAAGGAGGGGGTAAGAATAGACCTTGAGAGAATTGAAGCAATCAATAAGGTGTCTGAACCTAAAAATGTGAAAGGTATCCAATCCTTTTTAGGTAAAGTAAATTTTGTCAGGAGATTCATTGCAAACTTCGCAGAGATAGTGAAGCCTATCGTCAAATTGCTTAAGAAGGATACAAAATTTTATTGGGATCAAGAAGCTTCAAAAGCTTTTGCTGAGATTAAGAAGGCAATCCAAGAGGCACCAGTGTTGAAATCCCCTGATTATAGTAAACCTTTTTCTCTATTTTCTTTTGCTTCATATCATATGGTGGCTGCAGTATTACTACAAAAGGACAATGAAGGATATGAACATCCCATAGCCTTCTACAGTAAGTCTTTGTAGGCGGCAGAACTAAAATATGAAACCATGGAGAAACAAGCTTATGCCCTAGTTAAAGTTGTTAAGGCTTTTAGGCCATATTTAGTGAACGCAAATATCATTGCCTATGTCCCACATGCTGCAGTTAAAGATATTTTGTCTCAGTCTGAGGTTACTGGGAAGAGATGCAGATTGATTAATAGAATTCAGGAATTCAACTTGGGGATTAAGATCACCAAATTGGTGAGAGGTTTAGGTTTGGCTAAGCTCATGACTGAGTCGAATCTCATGAATGTAGAAATACACAATGTTGAGGTTAGAGATGCTTTGGTCACTAGTATTGAGAGGCAACCCTGGTACATAGAGATAATCCAAATTTTGAGAGGTGATACACTCCCAGAAGAAATGACATACAATCAGAAAAGAACTCTGAAACTCAAGTCCCAAAAATATGTGCTCATTCAGGGTGTTTTTTTTGGAGGAAAAGAGATGGAGAGTTACTAATGTGTTTGGATGAATTTCAAGCTAAACAGGTGTTGACTGAAATGCATGATGGAGTATGTGGAGGTCACTATTCTGCTAAGACTACTGCTAGTAAGATAATCCAGGCTGGGTACTATTGGCCCACCTTATTTAAAGATACTCATGCATATGTTCAGAGATGTGACCCATGTCAGAGATTCTCATCCAAGCTCAAGTATGAAGGAGCCTTACCCCTAAATCCAGTCTCTATAGAAGCTCCTTTTGTCCAGTGGGGCATTGATTTTATTGGAGAGATTGTTGAGAGGTCAGGGAGAGGTCATGGATGGATCATAGTGGCCATTGACTATTTCACCAAATGGATAGAAGCCATCCCTACAAGAAGAGCTACTAGTAAAGTTGTCATTGATTTCCTGATGGATAATATTGTAACTAGATTAGGAATACCTGCAAAATTGGTGATGGATAATGCCATGTGTTTCAGATTAGAAGAAATTGTAGGCTTTTGTACTAGTCACAGTATACTCATGTCATACTCTTCACCTTATCACCCTCAGGGGAATGGACAAGCAGAATCCAGCAATAAAAGCCTATTGAATATCATCAAGAAAATCCTAGAAGAGAATAAAAGATCTTGGGATCAAAAACTGAAGTTAGCTCTGTGGGCAGATAGAATAACAGTTAAGAAATCCATTGGAATGTCACCTTTTGAATTAGTCTATGGCGCCCAAGCCAGGTTGCCAGTAAATAACATTCTTCCAGTGTATAAGTTTTTGCAAAATGAGGACATGGAGGTATCTGAACCAATGGAAATCAGAATGATCCAAATTGTAGAAATGGAGGAGCTTAGGACTTCTGCCCATAAGAGAAATCAGAAGATCCAGTTGCAGTCAAAGTATCTTTTTCATAAAAGGACATCACTAAGGAAGTTTCAAATTGATGACATGGTTCTTCAGTAGAATGCAAAAGGACAGGATAAGGGAAAGCATAAGAAATTTGAATCACTGTGGATTGGCCCTTTTGTGGTTTGTGACTTAAATGGTAAGGATTCATATTTCTTGAAGAATATGGATGATGAAATGCAGGAATTTTCAGTGCATGGAAAATTCCTGAAGCATTATTTCTCTTAATGTCCATGCATGGTAGGTCCTTTGTTTGTACATATTTTGTTCCTTTCCTGCTTTTCTATTTTGGTCTATGTTTTGGTCTGTTTCTCTAGAGTTTCTGAGTTTTCTTGTGTTGATCTTGCGATCAACCATTCCTAGTCAGAGCCACTGTTATCACTGATTAGAAATGGGCTTTTCTTTTCCCATGATTGGCTATGGTTTGTTAAAATTCTGAATAGGGTGCAGTTTCGAATGCTTCAACTTTGTTCTAGACCTCAAGGGTTTAATGGTTTTTGATTTTAGATCCTCTTCTGTTTGTTTTAAACCCTCTGGTTTCTATCTTTCGTTACTTTATTCACTTAAGTAATGGGTCATGGGGTCGTAGGAAGTCTCCCCCCTTGTTGCTTGCCTAGGCGGTTATGTTAATTAATCAAAAAATTTATGCCTTATATGTTTTTTTTCTTAAAGTTGTCGGTCCCAGTAACTAGTGCACATCTCGCAGATGGATCTACGGCTTTCGCTATTTTGCTAGGCAAAGTTGTGCGTAGTTTAAAACCAACAAAGTAGCGAAAATGACATGGCATGCCACATAGACAGTCTAGCTAGTTGATGATAGCGAGTAAAATGGTGACACATGGCACAAGTGACAACAGTCAGCGGGTCAGGACTAAAGGCTAAAAGGCGAGCCCCAGAGGTGAGTCAGGTCGTAGTCAGGAGATGACCTGGCGGATACAGCTGTCAAGAGTTTGTTGGCGCCCTGTGGTTTTCTTTCAGTGTATAAAAAAGTGACATGTCAGCACTGCAGATGACTGGACGCCAAGTGTTCATGGTGAGTCAGCGGGCCCACCCCTCCCAAAAGCCTTTTCAGATGGTTAAATGTCGACCACTTAAAAGATGATCTGATGGCCTGTGCTATTTTGCAAAGGTAAGATGCTCGTTCTTTATACCCCGCGAAATAGCGAGAGTGAATGAGAGCCGTCCATGTGTCATGATGGAGGACTTGGAGGATACAACTGTCGAGATTTTGTTGGGGCCCTGTGGTTTTCTTTCAGCCTATAAAAAAGTGACATGTCAGTGCTGCAAATGACTGGATGCCAAGTGTTCATGGTGAGTCAGCGGGCCCACCCCTCCCAAAAGCCTTTTCAGATGGTTAAATGCCGATCACTTAAAAGATGATCTGACGGCCCGTGCTATTTTGCAAAGATAAGATGCTCATTCTTTATACCCCGCGAAATAGCAAGAGTGAATGAGAGCCGTCCACGTGTCCGGTGACATGTGGTCTTAGAAGAAAGTTGTGGGCCCACCAAGGTGGAATCGGTGGTATAAAGGAAAGACACGTGGCCAGTATCAAGTGGAATGTGAAGGAAATTTCAAGGCCAATGGTTGGCCACCACATGGTACCATGTAGCCAATAGAAAAGTGGGACCTAGCTCGGAGCCAAAGTTGTTAGTTAATCTAATGCTCGATCAAGTTTTTTTTGATCGGACGGTCGACACTATTTCACAAGACCAAGCTGCCCAATAGTTATGCTTCGCGAAGTTGCGAAAGAGCAAAATGAAACACTTGCAGGAACGTTGTGACCCGTTGGAGCGAAAAATATGAATTCTCATATGAATTCAATTTTGAAGGGATGACCGAAGCATGCAGAATCAATGTTGTAGTTAAGACCCTGAGTACAATATTTGATTTCCTATCAACCGGGTGAAGATATCTTTTAAAGAATTTTGCAGAAGAGCGGATGCAGAGTTATTTTCTTCAGGTATAGAGCAAGTTGGTTCTGTTGCAAAGAAAATTCCTTCAAATGAAGAACAAGTTCTCTCGTATTCTTGTGTAGCAATTCCTGTGTAGTGTTTTAGATAACATAATTGATTCGTCACATAATTGTTTGAGAGTGGTATTCATTTCTTACGTTTTCAAAATGGCTCCTAAAAGAGAATTTTCTGGAAAAGTTAACTATTCAGAAAGGAGTGTCTGTGATAATTTTTTAGAACAGTTGATGTTGTCAACTAATTAGGCATCAAAGGCAAAAGAATTAGTGCCTAGAGCTCCCCATTTAAAGATAGGAGAAGGACTGTATGACAAGGGTAACTGGTTGAGAGACCCACAGGTTGGATTGTCTGGGTTGGGGTTATTTAAAATTGGATTCGGAATGAGAAATTCTCCTGCCCCGCAAAACAATATCTGGGAATTAGATGTCGGGAAATTAGTAGTCCCAGGGGTATTTATGGACATAGCTTTGTTGACCCAAATTGCGTTCAACTATGATCTAGTCACAAGAAGCATTCAGGATATAAATGGGAAAACCCTTGTTGAGATTAATGCTCAAGAATTCAGGAAAGCTTTTGGGCTTAATGAGTTCACCAATTTTCTAGAACCTATAAATTTCACATCATTAGCCCAAATTTACAGTGCACAGAGGAGTCATCTCAGGAACGGGCCTCTCAAGGAGTTTTTTGTGAAGATAGGAGGGTTAACAGTTGTAGGACCCAACACACAAGAGCCCTTTTCATTAAGTATGTTCACCCTAAGGGCTAAAGGAATGTATTGGGCACTTTGCCAAGTTTTGGGAGAAGATGCTGAAGCAAATATGCCAAATCATTACTTGTTAATGATTGCTCAGATTTTGAATCCTTCTCTTGCAATTACATTTGATTATGCCTCTTTCATTGTTGATGCTATTCATGGAGGGTTAACAGGAATCAAGAATGGAAAGGTGGATAGGCCTTTCGGATGGTACTCACTCCTGATGCATCTTTTTCTCTTCAAAGGTGGTGATTACTTTGCTAGTAGACGGGACCTTGTTAAGGAGAAAGAAGGAGAAAAAGTGTCGGCACAATTATGGAGTACTGTGTTGTCATGGGATAGAAAGGATGCCATTTTTTGAAGTTTGATAAATATTTTGCATCCAAGATAAGGACTCTCCTCTGCTCAGAGAACCCAAGAATCCCCAAAGTTCTTCTGGAATTCATAAGAACGAAAGAATTCGCAGAGAACATAAAAATTGTTCATAACTGGGGTGACATTTACTTGTATCCAGTCTCCACAGTTTTCAGAGTGTTTGGTTTCAGAGGCACCCCATTTTTGCTACCTTACCAAGTCCCTCTCAAAGTGGGAATTGCAGAGATCCTTAGACAAATTGGTGGTTTACAAGAGGCAGATTTGACAGGCAGGGGTAAAGGGACTATTTTCCCTGTAGCTACCATAGCCCACCAATTTGTAATAATAAAGGGAGGCTAGAATTGCTTTGAGGATTTCCTCAAGCCTTATCATTTGTCCACTGTAGTGCCCAGGTGTGCTAATCCAGAAGACTTCTTCAACGGTATGGTTAGAAAGAAGGTAGCATGCAGAGGTAGGCCTCATCAATTCCAGTTTCCTGAAGACCTCATCAGAAATGAGTTTGATCTAGATGAGCAGGAGCTAAGGAAAGAGAAGTGGGTGGCTTATAAGAAAGCCTTGGATTTTGTGAATCAGTTTGATGCCAGCTATGACCCATTGTCTAGCTTTTTCCCTCTGGAGGAGAAAATAAAGTTTTTGATTGTTTTCTTTGAAGATGTGATGGAGACCCTTAAGGAGAAGAGGGAAGCTATAATCAAAAGTAACCCTGAGAAAGAAATAATGATCCTAAGTAGGCCAGCTTCCAGGAAAGCAATCCCTCCTAGTGATTATACACTGCATAAGAAATCCAGTTATAGTGTGTTGATGCCTACAACAGGGGAGCCCTCTACCTCCAAAGGAAAGAGGAAGATACAAGATGTCATTGACATCCATGAAAGCCCAAAGAAGCAAAGTGTGGGGAAAGAAGTACAATCAGATACACCTTTGTATTCCCCATCCCAATCCCCTATCCATATAGGAAATGAACAAGCAGCAGCTAAGCAACTCCTATAGTTAGGTAGTCTAGGGGAAATTGCCTACACTTATGATGAAGTGGAGGAAGGAATGCTAGAAGAACCCATTGCTACTGAAATGGATATCACTACCACTGAACTCAAAGGCCAGGAGTGGGATCCTGAGATAAAGCAGGCAAGTAATGCCTTCTTAGCTGATAACAATTTTGTCACATCAGAAGCATTTATGCAGTTTATATGGAAACAACACATAGATAAATATAATGCTAGATGTGAAAAGAGAAAGGCTGAGAAGCCCAATAAAGAGCCAGCCTTGGTAGAAGGGGAAATAAAGCAAGAGATGATGGAAGAATTCAAAACCATCACCCCTGAGCAGGGAAGAGATATGGTAGCACAAGCTGGAGTGCTTATTTTACCCGAATGGGATATAGAAGATGCCCTGGTACTAGATGCAGTGAGAAAAGAGATGAAACCCATGGAGGGGATTACTTTCAATAAGGATAATGCTGCACTCGTCATGTGGTCTCTCAAGAGAAATGAGAGTAAGAAAAGCAAAGACACCGCAGGGTCAAGTTACCTTGGTGGGATGATGGTGAAGAGAGTGCAGAGTACAGGGGTAGTGGAAGCTGCTAGCACTGTGTTAGAGACTGCAAAATTTAGTGTTGCAGTAGCAGAGAAGGAAGCCAAAGAGAAAGAGGCCCTCCAAGTTAAGCTGGAAATAGTTTTGAAGGCCAATAACAATGCCAAGGAGGAGGTAAGAGGTAAGGATAGCATCATTGCCAAGCTGCAGAGCCAGTTGATTGGACAATACCATCAAGGTGAGTCTTCAACACTGATGATCTCCTCTTCTCCTACAAGACCTCCACCTACTAGCCCTATCATTGAGTTTCCACCATCTCCAGCACCCTCCAGCTCTCAAATGGTTGAAATTACTCCTCAAGAATTAGAAAACTTGAAACAGGCTCAGGCCTTATATGCCAAGAAGTATGAGGAGAGAGTAAGGGCTACAATTTCTAGTTTTGTAGATACAATAAATGCCTCATTGCTCTACAACAATGTAGGTAAAATTATGGATATATGGAATGAGCTCAGGAGAGACAAGGCCATTTTAACACCTATTTTTGACAAATGGAGGCCGACGGAGCAAGATTTAGAGTTTATGTGTGTATCCTGCGATGAAGCAAGGGCCAATCCCATCATCAAATCCACTTCTAATGTCGCTAAAGTCTTAGTATAATTAGCAGCAGAGGTGGATAATGTGGATAGGAAGGTTAGTTTGTGCAAAAAGGAGTACACTGATCAAGTTTTTGAGTTGCTCCCAGGAGTTTTTGCTAGCCCGGATCAATTAAAGGACAAACAAATGTGGCTTATGGAGATAGAAGCTAAATTGTCAGCAAGAGTTAAAGGAATTATTGATCTAGACGATGCTTCTTTCTTTGTTTTGACAATACAAGAGATAGAGAAAATTAAGTCACATTATGGTTTCCCCAATTCAGAAGTCAACAAAATGAGAAATTCTTGGAAAAGGTTGACTAAGACCAAGGATAAAGTGATTAATTTCTCATGGCCGACAGAAGAGGTGTATGGTGAGTGGACAATTAAATATGCCACCCATGATCTGAAAGAGTTGGAGAGTGCCCCTAAAAAGGTAGAAGAGGTTGCAACTAAATAGCTTGTTGAAGAAACTGCAAAGGTCGAAAAGAGCTTGTAACTATTTTTGTGAAAAGCTTGTAACCTCTTTATTTTGAAAGAAATGATTGTAACAAACTCTCCTCGAGAAGTCCAAAGCTTTGTGCATCCATGTTGTTATAAATGGATACCAGGACTAGAGGAAAAGGGATCGCAAAAAGAATTGTAAGGAAATCCTGCAGAAATTTATCAATATACAGACCATCGGTTTTGAGTGAAGCTTTGTGTTGTCTTCAAGTGTGTTTACAATTTGTTTATTGTTTTCATTCTGAATAATCCAGGGTTGTTCTGTTTGAATGGAATTGCAAAGCAATTTTAGTAAAAGTGTTCGTTAGCTTTTCTCTTTAGGAGGGAAATTAAAGATGTGGGGATCACTCATACCAGTAAACTCTCTGGAAGAGACTTTTAATTTTTATGATCGTAGCTTAATTTGGAATGCATGAATTCTTGTAGGTGTCAGGCATATACAAGGATTAATAGAAACCAAGCCAACGGGACGCATAAAGATGTTTTGTTTGAGGTGTATTATCTGAGTTTATATGACTCTGTGACCTTGGATAAGGCACTGGTATTGATTGAAGTTGTTTATTGCATGTTTTGTTGATCGAAATGCTGAATTTAAGTATAATTTCCATTCTTTGTTTTCAGTTGATTTCAAGGTGAATAGATCCACTGGTTTTCTGGACTGGTTTGCTGTGGGTTTATGTTTGAAAGTGTGAATTCAATTCACAAAGGTATACCCACCTAGGCTCTGAATAAGTCTGAAGTGTAGAAGGTTCAATTAAACCTTGTCATATGTTGTCTTGAGAATTTCCTTATCTTTGATGTCTCTTCTGCATCGAGTTTAACCATATTATTTTAAGGATGTTAAAGGGAATCAGATTTTGAAGACAACATGTAGTATCATCCAAAATCTTTCTCCTTTTAACATATTCAGATATTGTCCTTCTACTAAAACCAAACTCAGATGACAGTGAAGAGTTTTATCTTTTTTGAGGCAATCTTTCATTTACTAAAGATGTTAACATCACTCTTCTTGAAATGGTCTTATCTAGTTTTCGAGATTTTTTACCAATGTTCACCAAACCTTTCTTAACATTATCAACAATAGATTTTTGTAGCTGAGAAGATTTCCTCTTTTGACTTGTTGTATCTATACCCAACAATTTCATTGGATCTATTAAGTCTTTATGAGTAAGTACAATTGATAACAATTGAGCTTTTTCTAGTGTAGTATCAAGATTGTTGAAATGAGACATTATTTTTTTTCCACTTTTATTCATTGACCTCCTTTTAGTATGTCTAGGTTCTTCACTGAGACGTTTCAACTCATTCACATCCATTTCAAGTAAATGATCTAAATTTTTATAAGAAATATTTCTCTTCACCTGTTTAGCTAGATCCACAATATGCTCATCCATATCAGTGGTAGGAGGTAAGGAGCCTGACCCCTCTCCTTCAAAGGTCTCCATTGGTTCAACTTGGACAATCTCCTCCCTATGTTCATCAACTATATTGCATTCTTCAACAGGTTTGTTTGCCCATTCTGCACATAATTTAAGCTCGTTTGTGTAAGGTTCTTGAATTAATCAGAGATTATTCAATTAGGATTAAGAATAGGGGTGAATTTGGCTTAAAGCTTTACATGTTAAAATTAGCCCATTCAATTTGGTTTTTTAAATTTAATTACTTTCAGGACCTTATTGTTATAACTCTAATTAAATTACCTGTTTAGGTTTAAAGTTCAATTTGTTCTCAGGTTAGGATTAAAGTTCAATCTCTAATTTTGAGCACTAATTTAACACATAAAATAAAATTTTGATAAATTAGAAATTCCAATTTTGAAAATTAAAAGTACAAATATTTTGATGTATGCATACGATAACTTAGGTGACCTCATATTAAAATCAATATGACCACATTTGAAAAAACATTTCACAATTAATATACTTAACTACCCTTAAGACAGATATATTATGTGATATTAAAGGACCTATCACATGAAATTACTTGTACATGTAGATTAAATATTCAATATATATAATTTAGAACCTAGAAATTATGACATAATAGGTCTTATTAATTTTATGACTTAATAGGTCTTATCTATTATAAATGAACTTAATTATATAGGAGAAAAATGCAATTACACAACAAGCAAGTTGATGGAATTTGAAATTTGCAAATACACATGTATTATCTCAAATTAATTATGCTTTCCAATTAAAACAAAATTATTTTTAATCCTATTATTTCCAATTAATTTAATTAAGATTTTTTAAATTAATTTTCATTAAAAATATTAGATAAAAAATATTGAGTTCTAATTAATTGATACGTAATACATATTAAATTAAATAGAAATAAAATTAAAAATACATACTTGCATCATGATATCTTTGTCTTCTTTGTTCTCAATATCTTTCTTCCGTTTCGGGAGAATAATTCCTTGAAGTCTTATTTTGCCTTCTCTTCTTGTTCCCCATGCTTTTACAAAAAACCTTCAAATTATTGCCTTCAAAATAATTTTCAAATGTCTTCTCTCATCCAAAAATGCGAATTATTTTAATCATTTGTGTGATAAAAAATTAAAAAAATTATGGACATTTATATGACTCCACAAATGAAAAAAAAAAAAAAATGCGTCGACCAGAGTTCGAACGAAAGCCGACAGTTAAAAATTATTGGGTTTGCTCGAACATGTCCGTTACAAAAATGTGCATGCCAAAATAGAGCTCATTGGTTCGAGTGAACCCAATTCGCTCGAACTGGTGTTCATTCGAACCTTCAAATTAAAGGTTTCTCCCAAAAAAATTCAGAGTTCTGAAGAATTAATGACTTCGGAGCTCTGGTTGAAAGAACGAATGAAATAATCTTGATAACCCAAAAATATTAGATAGTAGTACTCGAAGCAAGCTTTCCAATGAGTATAATTTTGTTATATTTTGAATTTATTATGTTCTTGTTTTTTTAATTTTATGAAAAATTGGTTTTTCACCGAACATGAACTTCTCTGTTCAACGCATTGGGAAAAATAAGAAACTAATTCAAAAAAAATCTGAAAAATATCTATGCCCCTAGTATTGATGTCTTCTTTCTAACAAAAAAAATAAAATTGAATTTCGATTTATATAGAACAAGTTATGTGTTCAAACGTAAACCTATGTTTGAATTATGACAAGTCAGACTTCAAAACTTTATAAAATGAAAAATATTGAACATATCACTATAAAACCAAATTCAAGCCCTGGATATTGATGTTACAAACCAAAATTTGAAAGAATTGAGTTTTTATCATTTATAGAAAAAAAGTTATGCGTTTCGGGAGGCACATCACTCTTAAAAAATGTAGTTTGTTGTAAAAAACTACTTTTCGAGGGAGATGGAAATTTTTTTAAAAATTCCTTCAAAAAAATTTGAAAAAAATGTATATAGAATCTACAAACAAAATGCTAGAAATCACTAATTTACATCATCTTCAAATTTTTAATAGTTTAAAAGTTATAGTTCTCGGAAGTTGAAGATTATTTTAAAAATGTACATCTCAGTGTCAAAAGTGGCAAAAAAGTGGGAACCATTATTGTGAGTTCACCCATGTGCAAGCCCCTTATTGTAATCACATACTTACTGCATAAGTATTATATGACTGTGGGTAGGCTTCCCACCATGGCTTTTCCCTTTACCAATTTTTCCACATACAAATATTGGTGTTATGTGTTGTGGATGAAATGGTTTATGATTTATGTTTGTGCTTAATTGAAATATCTACTATCTGGGTATTTGGTTTATGCATTCCGCTAAAAGGTTTTGTGTGCTTAAAGTTTCATAATCTGTTAACAATTGATTCACTCCCCTCTCAGTTGTTCATCGATTATCCTAACATGAAGCCCCATACAAATATTGGTGTTATGTGTTGTGGATGAAATGGTTTATGATTTATGTTTGTGCTTAATTGAAATATCTACTATCTGGGTATTTGGTTTATGCATTCCGCTAAAAGGTTTTGTGTGCTTAAAGTTTCATAATCTGTTAACAATTGATTCACCCCCCTCTCAGTTGTTCATCGATTATCCTAACATGAAGCAGCCTGGAAACTGAAAATAAGATCTTCCACGAAGAGCAAGCAACTACTGGTACCAACCGGTAAGAACATAGAAAACTGCGCAATGAACTAAACAAGAACAAAACTAAAAGGAAATATTTTGGTTGATGCAAGATTGCTCATCAACCGGGGATGCTCTTGTATCAGAGAGAGAGAGAGAGAGAGAGAAGGGGGGGGAGGAGAAGGGGAAAGAGCTCAAGGGGTGGGCAATGAAGAGAAGGGGAGAGGGAGAGAGAGAGAGGGGTAAATCTCTCTCTTTCTTCCTCTCCCTTTATCCTTCTCTCCCTATCTCTCCCTTCTCTCTCTCCATCTTCCTCTCTTTCCCCTCTCTCTCTCTCTCCATCCTAAACAAGGTATCAAATACCATGTATTATTTGATATTCTATAACTCTGAGAAAGGGCACCAACAATTTTGTTGGTGCCCTTATGAAAATATTTTAGATGTCGGATAATATCTGATTTCCTATACCTTTTATTATTAATATATTAATATATTATAATAATAATAATATATAATATATTAATAATATATTATATATATTAATATATTATAATAATAATAATATATAATATATTATTAATATATATATTAAGAAACATTGAAGAGATCCCAGATCATTTGCAGATGATCGGTTTATAGTCAAACACGTCATTAAAACCAAACCTTTGTCAACGAGAGTTAAGTTTCAAATCTAGCCATTATCACAAGTTATTTGTTTTCTTCATGCAAGTGTTTGTACATTAATGTATATTAGTTAATTCACATCTACCTACCAAAAGTAACTGCACATCCATCATTCAGAGAGTATATTCATTAATGTGATGGTGGTTTTAATCCCTTTCAACATTCTAAAAAACCACCTATTATAATATTATATAGTATATAATATTTTATTAATATATACTATTATTAATATATTATATATATATATATATTCATAATATAATATATATTATAAATTATATTTATAGAAAAAACTCATAAAAATTGGATATTTGATATTATCGGATATCTGTTATCACTAACAAAAATATGTAGCCTTGGTATTTGCCTCAGGATTGCACATGCCAAACCTAGAAAGTCAATAGAAAAAATGTGTTTAGGAGTTTTGTTGCTTTTCCAAAATTTGCCTTGGTGGCTGATGATTTTTTTTTACCTGAAATTGATGAAATGAAAAGGGATTTTTAAGGAGATTCTTAGCTTTCCAACAATATAATTTTTTCCTTGTTTTGACTTTAATAAATAATTATTATTCATTTTCTAATTGAATTCTGACTAAAGTCCTGATTGCTAGGTTGATTGAAAAACATCTATATCTTTTAGACAATATCACATTTCTTGAATTTGAAGCATGCATCACATTCTATGCTTTGCATACTATAGGATTTTTTAAAAAAATTGAATTTCTTAAAGTTTTTGACCAAGCTATGGTGGTTAGACATACGAGTTTTTATATTTTAAAAAATTTGTAGTAAAAAATTCATATTTAATTATTTACTTCAAAAAAATACATGTCACATCCAAACATGAGTCTTCTACTTATATCTTAAATCTTGTAAGAAAATATTATGATTTGATTGTGGTTAGGGTGGTCTGACAGACACATGCTTCTTATCTTTCTCCTAAAATTTGAGTACTATTGCATTGAAATTTCAAATTTTTGCTAAATAGATTTTTATTTATTTATTCTAGAAAACAACAACTAGTAGCTTAGAAACTACATTCAATTTTCTATAGATTCTATTCTTACATATTTTTGAAATAGTGTTGATAACTTATTCAAATTCTTGTCAAGTTGTCTAACTCTATTTTTCTGAATTTTCATTGCCACTTAATTAAATTGCAAGAATATTGAGATTGTGAATATTAATTAAATAATTAAAAATATTTAATTATTATAGGGATCAAGAATATGATGAATGAGGGATAAAATTGATCAAATGCAATGCTCAGTTTTAGGTATCTATAGATGATAACATGTTAGAAATGTATTTAATATTCATTGGGAGAATAGATACTCCTCCCAATTAAACCAAATGTACTAGTGCTCTTTTTACACAATGGGACTTGATTTTATTAAGGAGCATGACATAAAGCATCCACTTTTCTTAGTTTTTTTAAAGTTGTAGCATTAAAGGAAGCCATAAAAGGGAAGAGGGTTTACTTCTCAAAGTTGCAAGGTTTCCACGATGCTACACCATCATCACATATAATACTAAAGCAAAAATCAAAACATAGATCACTAACTCTTTTATTGGGGATGATATATACATGAAAACATCTTCTAACTTATATCCTCAAAGTAATAGATTAGTGAAGTCAGCCTAGGTTTTGGAATAATCAATTAATGAAATCCTCGCATATGATAATAAAGTCAGACCAAAACAAGCATTGAGCACTTCTCTTATAGATTGGCATAGAGGCAATGAATTATACATAATCACATATTGAGGTTTCAACTCTATAATTTGCACATCAAATGCACTTACGATATAAGAACACCTCAACTGTAAGAATAAAAAAATTGTTCAAATTAAAGAGAATCAAGATAGAGCTTCTCAAAAATTTAAAAACATCAATAAACCATCAAGATACTTTAACAATAGAAAAATGTCTCAACATTCGAAAAGTGACATGATCTTAGAGATGAATGAGGATGAAGGCAAACTAATAAACAATTCAAAATTTGATATATTATACCTTAAATCTCTTTGAAAATATATGAATTAGACTTGGTCCAATGTTAATGTACAACAATAATGTACGTCAACCATACAATTATGACTATTCTTATATGTAAAAAATTCCATGATTAACTATTTAATATTTTTGATATAAATATAAAATAAATTTACTATTAATGGTTTGGGTATATTACACCAAAGATTATTTTAACCAGATTAAAATCTATCTACATAATGTCACCAATCACACCATTGATCCAAAACGATGAGAGGTTTGTTGATATGTAAAATTCCTTATGTCGTAGATCATATTCAATCCAGTGGACAAAGGACTCTTAAACTCGCCATCCACATGGTGATTTATGACTTCTTTACAAAGAGCTTGACTTTGTCACCTTTCAAAAAATATGCATATCATCATATCTTAGAAGAAAACTAGGAAATGATAGAAGAGTTAATGGGCCCAAGCTTACACATTATGTTTATTTGTAGGAGGACTTTGAAGACTGAAAAAACTCTTTGATGTTATTTGCAGTCAATTTACACAAGAGAGGAAGTTAAACTACTTCTGACTAAGAGAAGATAATGTGGGAAACAAAAATTGCTTTAACAACAATGTGTACATTCTCAGTATTCTGACTGATCGATTACAGCAATAACAAAAAGAATATCTTATAATCTAAAGGTGGATAAGTCTGGTAAATTGAATATTTATATTTCAAGCCAAGCAACTCAAATGCAAACTATAACCAAATGGTTTACTTATTGGAAAATTCTAATAAATGCAACTAACCTGATGACCTAATTTGAGCTATGAATTTGCTCGGTGAGTGAGAATATAAAGTGGAGGAGCAGAAAAAGAGAAGAGTGAACAATGGAATCACCATCTACGTAGGGCCGGCAAAAGGATAATGAAATAGTCAACAATAAAACTACTTAAAGCACAATCTGTTAAACAATCATACTAGGTATAATCTACTTTCTTTTTGTTGAAATGGGTTTTTTTTCATTATGTTAGATGTTTTTTATTTAGATGATTTTATAGGATTCATGTAAAATTTAAAAGTGTTTTTCCATAAATGTTTAGATAGTTATGAATAAAGTATTATGTTCGGTTTTTTTATCAAAATGGATTTTCCCATATAATATATTATGTATGTGTGTTTTCTTTGTATTTTATTTTGTTATTTTTTAAGATTTGTATATTTTATTTATATTGTATAAATTTATTAGATTTTTTTTTCTTACACGTTTTTGTTGGCATTGAGTTGTCATTGATGTCAACCGGTGAGTAGGAGTTTGTTGGTATGGTGAATTAGTGTCAACTATGTGTCTATTGATATACAGAAGGATGTACCTGGCACAAGGAAGATTAACATGAAGATAAAACCAGTATGAAGGCATGGAAGACAAGCAGGTATTGAGATTGTCAGTGACATCATCAGTAAGAGGTGATATGAAGTTGTGTGTTGGCATGACAAGTTGTAACCGGTATGTAGCTTGGTTGTTTGTTTGTGATAATGTTTGTGATGAAGAGGTAGAGTGTCAAAGAGATCACAAACCATCAGAGGTGAAGTTGAGATACCAGTGTAGTGTATATTGTCAGATAGCAGCAGGAGAAGGTTTTACCGGTAAGGGTTTGTGTCGGTATGAGGATTTGTTGAATGAATGAGCATGAACTGACTCCATGTCAATGGGTCAATTGCCAATGTGTTTTACAGGTGGATGCCAGTTGGCAAAAAGGCAGAGGTCGGTGTGTGCATTGTTAAGGTGTGGTAGGTGTGATAGATCGACATTTAATGTGATTGGAAAAATCATGGATTGATTGCAGGTGTTTGCGGTTCGATGAAGAATGTATGACAGAGGAAGATCAGACGATTGTTGGCGTCACGATCAAAGCATGAAATCTGATTGCAGGATGACCTCGGACAAGAAACAGCTAGATCATAAATGTGTTGACTGCTTTCAAGGCCAAAAATCAGGGTTAGGTTTGCTATTTTTAGCAAACATGCATTGGACAGATAAAAAATGCGTGATAATTTATCCTTCCAAAGAAGGTGAGTGATCCAAGGCAAATCGGATCAGATTTGATGAAGATTTGATCGGTGGAGGGAAACCCTAGCCACCCTCTGTTTGAATTGGTTTCTGGCGGGAGAGCTTCAGTTTAAATATGGTGACCTAAGACAAATAGTAGTTATTGCTAAAGTGTGAAGGATTGAGTGAAATTGTTGTCTGAGAGCCAAAGAGATAAACAAATGAAGTGTTTGTGAGTGAAGATTATACCGGTAAGGAGAAGCAGGGTAAACCAGTGTAAGGAACAAGCCGACAGAGAGTGTAGAATGCAGAGGTGACAAACCGCCTGAGATAGAACTTAATAAAGTGTGATCAAGTGTAAGTTGAATTTAGAAGAAAGAGGGAGAGAAGACTCAGCAGAGTTAGAATCAGCAGGTATGTTCAGTTGCAGTGTGTGTAGAGTGATCACAAACCAGTAAGATTGAAACTAGTAGAGCAGAGTATTGAAGGGTTGTAAAACTTCATTTACACCATGGATGTCATTTTTGTATTTGGATTTTCATATTTTTTTCACTAAGTAGGTTCTTAGTGTAAGGGTTGTAGCTCCTTTAGGTTGAAGCCTATAAATTGTGTAGGGGTTGGTGCTCCTTTGAGTTGGTGCTCATAAATTAGGGGTTGGTACCCTAAAATTTGTAATCAGATCTTTTCATTGTGAGGTTGGATTGGAGCATAAGATCTCCAACATCTATTCTCATCGAGGTTTTTCCCACATTGGGTTTTCCTCATACATCTGGTGTTATGTGTTGCATCTTCATGTGTGTGTTGTATTAATCTTTTAGATATTTCTCCTAAACACCTAGTTTGCATTGCTTTGGTAACCGGTCTACATTTATTTAATTTCATATTGAACCAGTATAGCTCTGATTAAGTAAAAATTGTTTAAATCTCTTATTCACCCCCCTCTCAGTGATCCATTGTGTCCAACAATTGGTATCATAGCATAGGTACCTTATTTTGTCAAAGCGTTCTCTAGCTTGGGTAGATCTTGTCAAGTGTTCACAATGGCAAGAAATGAATCAACCTCCTCAAAATCCCCTATGTTTGATGGTGTAAACTATGCCTTTTGGAGTAGAAGAATGAAAACCTCTTTGTCCTCTCTAGGTTGTGATGTATGGATGTCGGTTGTGAATGGGTATATAGTCCCTAATAATCCTCCTACTGATCCAGATGCTAAGAAGGAATATGAGAACAATGCTAAGGCAAAAAATGATATTCTTAGTGGGCTATCTGATAATGAGTTTGTTAAGGTCATGCACTACTCATATTCCAAAGTAACTTGGGATAAGTTGTAGAAAATATTTGAAGGTGATGCTAAAGTCAAGGAAGCCAAGTTACGAACATTGAGAACATAGCTTAAGGGTTTGAAGATGAGAGATGAAGAGAAGATTGTTGATTATCTCCAAAGGATTGATGAAACAACAAACACCATTAGAGGGCTTGGAGAAGAAATAAAACATGAGGTGGTAGTGAAGAAAGTACTTAGATCCATCACACCTAAGTATGATACAAAGGTTTTAGCAATAGAAGAAGCAGAAGATCTGAAAGTCTTTACAATGGATGAGTTGTATGGTTCCCTAACTGCTTATGAAATGAGGACTTGCGGTACTGAGGCTATGAAGAAAGAAGTTGCATTCAAAACATCAAGAAAAGGAAAAGAAGAGTCTTCTCATGATGGAACCGGTGAAGACTTTTATGATATCATGGCAAACTTTGTCAGAAGACTCAAGATGGGTTCATGCAAACACAAAGGCAAGCTACCCCTGAAATGTTTCAACTGTGGAAAGATTGGATATTTTTCTGCCAAATGTCCCTATGGTGATAAGAATGAAGATGATCAATCAAGTGGTAGAAGATCATACGGTAAGGATAGGAAGAAGAATGTCTATTAGCATGGTATAAGAGGCAACCGGAAGCAAAGAAGTCTTTACACACATGAAAATGATACCACAGATGAGGAGAGTGTCTCAGATGACTGTTGTAGTGAAGATGAAGTCAGATAAAACCTCTTTATAGCTAAAGAGGTTTCGGCACTTGAAGAAGGACAAGAAGAAGAGCAGGAAGGAGAAGTAGACCTTGAAGCAGAGCTCATTAGTGACTTGGAAGAACTGAAGAAAACAAGAAGAGATCTAACGAAGGTGAAAAAGGTTGCAACTAAAGAACAAGAGATGTTGGAGAAATCTCTTGAAGAATCTAAGAAAACAATTGCAGATCTAAAACTTCAATTGGAAGAAGACAAGAGGATCTATGAAGTTACTAGTAAGAACTTGAGTAAAAAGGAGAAGGAGCATCAAAACCTAGAAGAACAAATTGTCAAGCTCCAGAAGGAATTAGAGAAAAGCAAGGAAGAGATGAAAGTGAGAAGCAAATATGAAGGTAGCACCAAAGCTTTAGACAAGATGTTGAGAAAACAGAAGCAATCTAAAGTTAGCGGTGGCTTAGGATTTGAAGAGGGTCAAAGTTCAAATAGCAAAGACACATCCAGTAAGGAGATACAGTTTACTTCTTCAAATGAAGGTGAAGAGAAGAAGAAATTCACGATAAGAAAAGATACCGATAAGAAGACATATGCAGATGTTGTTAAGAACTGCCACACAAACCGGTATACACAATCAATGAACCAGAGGCCATACACAATGCACCGACATGCAAGGAGAAATTAAAGAGTTGATCATGAAGGATTCACTAGAGTTAGCAGCATGAAAGGAAGACCCCCGGTGAGGCAGTCATTTGCAGAACCAAGACAATCTAACCGGTATGTTCCAAACTTTCATGGCTATTGTCATAAGTGTAATAAGTTTGGTCATAGAATGGTAGATTGTAGGAAAATAAATGTAAACCCTAATTTTGAGAGTAGAAACTCATTTGCTACATTACAAGGTACAAATGTCACTTTTTATAATTGCAATGAGTTTGGTCATAAGAGTTATGAGTGTAGGAGAAATGTGCAGATGTCCTACAAGAATGCTTTGGATACATCTTTCAATGCTAATGTAAAATGTTACAAGTGTCAAAATTTTGGTCACATAGCAAGGCATTGTAAGTTGAGAACTAGTGAGCAAAAGAAAACAATACCGGATCAGAAGATAGAGACTAAACTAGAACGCAAGATGACAGAAAAGGAGAAGAAAGAAGAGAAAAAGGTTGGGATAGAGAAGGAGAAGAACAAGAAAAAGTCAAGCTTGATTGTGCAGACTTCTCTACATGCTAAAAGGAAGAATTTATGGGTAGTTGATACTGGCTACTCAAATCACATGACCGGAGACAAGAATTTTTTTATCAAGCTTGATGATTGGAATGGTGGTTTTGTCCGGTTTGGTGACAACTCCATCAAGATTAAAGGTCATGGTACATTGAATATTGATGACAAGCTTAAGGCTCATGATGTGTACTACATGGAAGGACTAAAGCATAATTTGTTGAGTGTAAGTCAGATGTGTGACAAAGGGTACAAGTTCACATTTGACTCTACCAATTGTCAAATAAGAAAGCAGAGTACTGGTCAAGTTGTGGCAGAAGGAAAGAGAATAGATGGTAATGTCTACAATCTGAAGGAATGCTATGAGTCCCAATGCATGATGGGATAGGTTGATGAAAGTTGGTTATGGCACCAGAGATTATACCATGCAAAACTTTGACAATCTGGTGAATATAATCAAGAACTAGTATATAAGAAATGTTCCACAAATAACTAAACCAGCAAGTACTTATTGTGATGAATGTATCAGAGGCAAGCAAATTAAATTAATTTGCAAAACAAAAGAGTACAATACCTCAAGACCTCTGGAACTAGTGCATACAGATTTGTGTGGGCCAACAAGGACAAGGGCTCTGATCAGTGAGAGATACTTCATGGTATTCATTGATGATTACTCAAGGATGACTTGGGTGACATTTTTGCATGAAAAATCACATGCATTTGAAAGATTCAAGATTTTTAGAAGGATGGTTGAAAATGATAGTGGACCTGGTTAAAGTGTTTAAGATCAAACCTGGGTGGAGAATATTCTTCAAATGAGTTTATTGACTACTATGAGAAACATGGAATCCAAAGACAGTATTCAGTAGCATGAAAACCACAACAAAATGGTGTGGTAGAAAGGAAGAATAGGACAGTAAAGGAAATGGCTAGAACAATGTTGAATGAGGCTAGCATACCAAATACATACTGGAAGGAAGAAGTTCATACTATTGTCTGTACATTAAACCAGGTACAACTAAGAGTGAATAGTAGGATGACTCCTAATGAGTTATGGTACGACCAGAAACCATCACTCAAACATTTTAGAGTGTTTGGAAGTAAGTGTTTCATCAAGAGAGATGTTGATGGATTAGGAAGTTTTGATTCTAGGAGTGATGAAGGAATCTTCTTGGGTTACTCAACCAATAGCAAAGCCTATAAATGCTACAAAAATAAATTGAGAAAAATAGTTGATAGTATAAATGTGAGAATAGATGAAGACCTACATAAGAAAGAATCTTCACTGACACCATATATTGATGTTTCAGATGATGAGCATGAAGATCAATTTGATAGTGGACCAGTAGAAGAAGCACCAAGCAAGAACTCCAACTGGTATGTGTAGAAGAACCATTAGGAAGAACATATCATAGGAGATAAAAATGAAGGTGTGAAGACCAAAAGGAGATTAGCTCGGAACGATGAGCAGGTAAATTTATGCCTCATGACAAAATTAGAACCCAAAACTTTTGATGAAGCTAGCAAAAGTGAGAAATGGGTAGATGCCATGGATGAAGAGTTGAAACAAATTGAGAAAAATAAAACATGGGAACTTGTTCCTAGACTGGCAGACAAGAATGTCATAGGTACCAAGTGGGTCTACTAGAATAAGATGAATGAAGAAGGCAAGATAATCCGAGATAAAGGAAGGTTAGTTTGCAAAGGGTATGCTCAAGTGGAAGGTATTGACTTCAAAGAAACCTTTGCACCGGTTGCTAGGTTAGAGGCAATAAGGATGTTTTTAGCTTTCTCTTCTTATAAAGGATATGAGGTTTACCAAATGGATGTTAAATCTACATTTTTGAATGGGAACCTTGAAGAAGAAGTGTATATGGAACAACCATAAGGATATCTATTACATGATGATGAGAGTTTTGTTTGTTGGTTGAAGAAAGCCCTGTATGGTTTGAAGTAGGCCCCTAGAGCATGGTATTCCCGGTTAGACAAGTACTTGAAGGAGAAAGGATTCCAGAAAGGGAATGCAGAAAGCAACCTGTACATCAAGGTAAATGGAGACCATATGATCATAGTTTTTGTGTATGTGGATGATATTATATTTGGTGGAAACAAGGAAATCATGTACATAGAATTTGTAGATCAAATGAAGATAGAATTTAAGATGTCCATGCTAGGTGAGTTGTCCTATTTTCTTGGTTTGCAGATCTCATAGCAGGAGAAAGGAATTTTTATCTCACAAACCAAGTATGTTAAAGACATGTTGAAGAGATTTCAAATGGAGGAAAATGAACCAGTAAGTACTCCCATGGTTACCGGTTGTAAGCTGAGCAAACTAGATGAGTAACCAAAAGTTGAGAAAACACTATATAGGTCTATGATTGGTAGTCTATTATATCTAACAACATCTAGACTAGATATTCTACAAGTTGTTTGCATGGTTGCAAGATTCCAACCTGCTCCTAAACAGTCTCACTTAAATGCAGTTAGGAGAATCTTTAGGTATCTGCAAGGATCTATCAGCTATGGCACGTGGTATCCACAGAAAGGAGACTTCTCTTTGTAGGCTTATACTGATGTAGATTGGGCAGTAAGTATTAATGACTGAAAGAGTACAAGTGGAGGTGCTTTCTACTTAGGAGACCGGTTAGTGTCATGGCACAACAAGAAGAAAGATTCAGTGTCATTATCTACTACTAAGGTAGAGTATATAGTAGCTGCTACATGTTGTTCACAGGTATTGTGGATGAAACAAACTCTAAAGGACATTCTGGTGGAGATACCAGAACTTGTTCCAATTCGATGTGATAACTCAAGTACAATCAATATCTCCAAGAATATGGTAATGCACTCAAGAAAAAAATACATTGCAATCAAGTATCACTTCTTGAGGGAGAAGGTAGCAGACAAGGAAGTAAGGGTGGAGCATGTTCCAACCGGTGAGCAGATTGTTGATATATTCACAAAGCCACTTCCTTTGAGCACATTTGAGTACTTGAGACAAAAATTGGGAATTGTCCCACCATCATACAACACTTAAATGAGTAGAGAGATGTATGGTTCAGGAGGAGTCAACAATTCTCATTATCCTATGACCCTTGAATCATGATGCATGGACACAAGAGGAGAATGTGTCCTACCGGTTGCAAGCATAAGTTATGATTTTTATAGTTGTCTATTCAATTTTTCTATCATCTCGGGCATCTGAACTTGGTTATTCATAGTGTCAACATTTGGTATTAGACCAAGGTTCCCTTTTCTATTGTTGTCAAAGGGGGAGAAAGATTGGTATAGTGTGTGTTGACATCAATGCCAAAGGGGGAGATTATTGGTATTGAGTTTTCATTGATATCAACCGGTGAGTAGGAGTTTGTTGGTATGGTGATCTGGTGTCAACTATGTGTCTACCGGTATATAGAAGGATGTACCTAGCATAAGGAAGATTAACATGAAGATAAAACTGGTATGAAGGCATGGAAGACAAGCAGGTATTGAGATTGTCAATGACATCACTAGTAAGATGTGATATGAAGTTGTGTGTTGGCATGAAAAGTTGTAATCGGTATGTAGCCTGGCTGTTTGTTTGTGATAATGTTTGTGATGAAGAGGCAAAGTGTCAAAGAGATCACAAACCTCCGGAGGTGAAGTTGAGCTACAGGTGTAGTGTATGCTGTCGGATAGAAGCAGAAGAAGGTTTTACCGATAAGGGTTGGTGTCGGTATGAGGATTTGTTGAATGAATGAGCATGAATCGACTAAATGTCAATGGGTCAATTGCCGATGTGTTTTATAGGTGGATGCCAGTTGGCAAAAAGGTAGAGGTCGGTGTGTGCATCGTTAAGGTGTGGTAGGTGTGACAGGTCGACATTTAATGTGATTAGAAAAATCACGGATTGATTGCAAATGTTTGCAACTCGATGAAGAATGGATGATAGAGGAAGATTAGATTGGTTGTTGGTGTCGTGATCAAAGCATGAAATCTGATTGCAAGATGACCTTAGACAAGAAACAGCTAGATCATAAATGTGTGGACTGGTTTCAAGGCTGAAAATCAGGGTTAGGTTTTCTATTTTTAGCAAACATGAATTGGATAGATAAAAAATACGTGATGATTTATCCTTCCAAAGTAGGTGAGTGTTCCAAGTCAAATCGGATCAGATTTGATGAAGATCTAATCGATGGAGGGAAACCCTAGCCGCCCTCTGTTTGAATTGGGTTTTTGCAGGAAAGCTTCAGTTTAAATATGGTGACCTAAGAAAGATAGTAGTTGTTGTTGAAGTGTGAAGGATTGAGTGAAATTGTTTTTTGAGAGACAAAGAGATAAACAACTGAAGTGTTTGTGAGTGAAGATTGTACCGGTAAGGAGAAGCAGGGTAAACTGGTGTAAGGAAGAAACTGGCAGAGAGTGCAGAATGTAGAGGTGACAAACTGCCTGAGATAGAACTTAATAAAGTGTGATCAAGTGTAAGTTGAATTCAACAGATAGAGGGAGAGAATACTCAATAGAGTTAGAATCAGCAGATATGTTCAGTTGCAGTGTGTGTGGAGTGATCACAAACCAGTAAGATTGAAACTGGTAGAGCAGAGTATTGAAGGGTTGCAAAACTTCATTTGCAACGGGGATCTCATTTGTGTATCTAAATTTTCATATTGTTTTCAATGAGTAGGTTCTTAGTGTAGAGGTTGTAGCTCCTTTAGGTTGTATCCTATATATTGTGTAGGGGTTGGTGCTCATAAATCAGGGGTTGGTACTCCTTGGGTTGGTGCCCTAAAATTTGTAATAAGATCTTTTCATTGTGAGGTTGGATTGGAGTAGAAGATCTCCAGCAACTATTCTCACCGAGGTTTTTCCCACATTGGGTTTTCCTCGTACATTTGGTGTTATGTGTTGCATCTTCATGTGTGTGTTGTATTAATCTTTTAGATATTTCTCCTACACACCTTGCTTGCATTGCTTAGGTAGTCGATTTGCATTGTGTTTATTTCATATTGAAGTGGTATATCTCTGATTAAGTAAAAATTGTTTAAATCACTTACTCACCCGCCTCTTAGTGATCCATTGTGTCCAACAGTTTTATTTATTATATTTCTTTAATCTCAAAAATCTACAAAGATGTAGTAAAGTGATTATTCCATTATTGTTTGATTTAAGAGACAAGCCCCTCTAAATTTCCTTGTGAATGAACAAAACCCTTAGGACTCATCAAACTTAATTTCATTGTTACCATCTAAACCTTTATATTCTAATAACCAAGTTGAAAACACTATTAATGTCGAGGAAGGTTTGAATTTTATAATGTTGGCATGTATAAATGTACTAAAATTAGGAATCAATATTCTCATCTAGCTCACTTTTCAAATATGGGACTGGGTGGAACCTTCCATGCAATGTTAACCCATGGCTTCACCTACTTAAAGCTTGTTAAAAACACTACAATATAAAGTGATCATGAATTGTGGGCTCAGAAAGAAGTCACATGGCCATTTTTAGGCATTAAAAGTTTAAAGAGATGTTCCTCCAAAACATGGACACTTTAGAAATGAGACCAAGCCTTGAACTAGTGGAAACTTTTGATAAGGTACACACAAGTTAGAGACTAAATGAAAATCTAAGCTTCCTATTCACATCCATACTTTTCATGATGACTCGAAGGATTTTTTGAGTGTCTTTTGGTACGCCTATTATAATGATGATGCAATGGTACACCCTTACCAATTGAACTTGCTCTAACACAATTATTACACTTCTCTAGATCAACATTATACAAGTTTACCAAGGCCATCACCAAGAATATGTATTAGAAACTTGTAGATTCATCTTTAAAAACATAGTACTCTACATGCCTAGTGTATTTGATTGTTAACCATAATCATGAGGTTTTTAATTAAAATATGAGAAAATATTAAATTATGGATGTTAATTGAAATCTCCTATCCAAATTAAATTGGAATCCAAATATTAAATTATGGATGTTGATTGAAATCTCCTATGGATTTATTTTTATATGTTTCTCATTGTAACCATTATGCACCACTATATTTGTTGATACATTTTTCCCTTTTTTATTTATTGAAAGTTGGCATCATGGAAGAATATGAAAATTGTGTTCAACTATAAGTAATTACTACATTCCTACATCTTTTCTCCCTTTGTTTCTCCAATGGTACTATGCCTCTAAAAGGTTTAGGTGGTGTTCCTAGGAGCACACAACTTTATATTTTATGCTCTTTATATTATTTTCTCAACATGATTTCCATCAAATTGTTTTCACTATCTTTCTTCATTGGTTTCCTTTTTAGCATGAGTGAATTTTTCTCTTACAAGTGAGATAAGATGATAAGAAAATGTGAAAGAAAATTGGAGATTCTCCCTATAAAATTATAGTTTTTGACATAGGCTTAGAAACACCTTCTTTGTGGATCCAATGACCTCTTTAAGAATGATACATTTTATACTTGTCATAGATCGTGTGGGGAATTTAATAGTTTAGTAAATTGGGGCATGCTGTCCAAAACTTCCAATTCAATTTAGTAATCTCTTGGTTAAGAGTGGAGAGGTGTTTGAATAAAATTGAAACAAGGTATTAAAAGAAGAATACAAAATATTAGTGGAATATCAAGAGAGAACTACCTTTAGGTGTTTGAGTAGTTTAGATCTATTGAGATGGAGCAAGGAGATGTCACTTATTGATGATATACTTAAGAGAAAGAGGTTACTAAGGTGTAAAATCATGTGGATTTATTTGATAAATTTTTTAAAGGCTTTTAACTATATAGATGGACTGGGAGTGGAAAATTGGGATGGAAAGTTGGACTATTAGTATGTTGCATTATATGTGATCAAAATGGAGTAATTTTAGGGATCCTTACGATGACTTGTATTTAACCCTACAACCATAATCTTCCCTTTTCAGAAAGGTGAGAATTTTGGTTGTGTGGTTTAGTCTAATGAGACATTTGAAAAGGAAGGATCAAGATGGACATCTAGTCTAGCCATAGTCAATATGGTTGATCCCTTTTTATTGAAGGTTTTTGAGGTGGGTATTGGTAGATCAATTTTATAGTAGGAGAAAGGATATTGGGGTAAATTAGATATAATAGTAATTTTCTATTTCTTTTTCCCTACTATCAACAATAAATATCTTTAAGGGGAGACCCCTTGGTTAAATGGTGTGGATTCTTGCCTCTAAATCCAACAACCAAGGTTCAAACCTCATAGTGTCACTCTCTATCATGTCAACAATGGAGAGTTGCTTACCTTGAACCTTAGTTAAATAGTGGATCTTTTTTCCTATAGAGCTAACTGTTAGGATAACTGGTGGATAAATGAGAGGGGGGGGTGAATCAGTTGTCAACAGATTATATTAATCAAACCACTTTATAACCTTTAACCGGAGCACATAAATATTGAATACCGGAATAGAAGAAACATATATCGGTAAGAAATCAAACTTAATAATGAAACAAAGGATTAACACTGTTGGTATTTTGGTATGGTTTTGTCATTGATGTCAACACCTACTGAATACACCTACTTTGGGGATCCAGCAACATTCACCGGCAAGTAGTAATCTGTGCAATAGTTACTAGTATATGATTCACTGATGGGATATATTGTTCATCAGTACCGAGAATGATATGGAAGACACCTGGTAATATCGAAGACATCGTGTGGACACTTTATTTTGAAGAAATAATCATTGGTATATTCATATTTGCATATTTTCTTTTACCGGCAAATAGGTCCAAGTTATCTAGGGTTACACCGACAGGTTTATCTTTTCCAGATCAGCATGGCACGCTATGGAGATGACTTATTATTGTTGTAAATGCATTAAGATGACATGTTTAATTAGTTATTTCATCGGATATTATATTATTTGTAAAATGTTTTTATTGTAATATCTTGTAGAGCCAACCTACTAAAATTGGTCTTAGGGTATGGTATAAATGTAAGATCTTATTTGTAAGATCAAGTGTGGAATGTGAAAAAAAGAATTGTGTGAAGGTATATGCGAGATCAAGCAGAGGTATACATGAAGACATCATTTGAAGGTGAAGTTAGGTTTTTTAAAAGCATATCAGCATTACACTGGTATTGAATTCAGCATATAAAGATGCTATTTTGTGCAGTACATTGTTATTGGATTTAACCATCCAACTATAGTCAGTGTGACTCCCATTTGTGATTGAGCAGTGAGCTCTAGGCTATTGGCCTTTCTAAATGTGCAGACCCCTCTTGTACACTTACTATCTGTAGTAGAATCATCTGATTGTGGGTAAGGTTTCCCACCGTGGTTTTTCCCCTTATAGGGTTTCCACGTACAAATATTGGTGTCATGTGTTGTGGATGACTATGTTTATATTTCATGCATTAATCCTTACCGGTATAGCAATTTACTGTTAACACTGTCTACCGACATACTTAGCTAGTTTATCGGTATTAAGCATTAAGTTGGTTAATAAGTTTTTGGTTTGAATTTATGAGACAACTGATTCACCCCCCCCCCCCTCTTAGTTGTCTTCGGGACCTAACAATTGGTATCAGAGCCTAGTCCTCTTTTTCCAGAAGTTTAACAACTTGAGGAGATCCAATGTCTACTAATTATTTCAGGAAGGATAGTCCTAAACTTGATGGAACCAACTATGGGATATGGAAGATCAGAATGGAGACACATCTAAACTGCATCGGTAAAGACATCTGAGAAGTTACTAAGAATGGTTATACTGCTACTATAGCTGGTCAGACTGCTCCAACTACCTTAGCCAAAGATGAAGAAAATGATTGCAAAGCAAGAGAAGCACTTTTGAGCGCATTATCAAACAACAAATCATGGGATTATCAGATAGGTCTACTGCTAAATCTTTTTGGGATCATTTGGAAACACTAAATGAAGGAGATTCCACAGTCAAAATTGCAAAAATTGAAAGCTTCCGAGTCAAGTATGAACATCTAAAAATGGAAGAAGATGAAAGGATTTTTGCTTTTATGGAAAGAGTAAATGAAATTGTTTTGGGTATGAAATGTTGTGGAGGAACCTTGAGTGAGGATGAAATTGTTTCAAAAATATTTAGAGGTTTGCCACCGTCATATAAAATGAAAGTTACTGCTATAAATGAGTTAAGAACAATGCCTAATACATTAGTAACTAGGGATACATTGATTGGAAAACTTTCAGCTTTTGAAATTGAGGAATTTGGTCCTGTTGCTACTATAAAGACTGATTTGGCCTTTAAAGAATCAACATCATCTGCTCCATCATTTGACAAATCAGATTGGAGAGCCTTTTATGCAAGAGAACATGAAGAAACCAGAAAGGAGAATGAAGAGCTTGAAGAACTTGAAGCACTATTTGCAAGGAAAATGCCAAAAGGTCCAATTGGAAGTAAGTATGAAGGTAAAGCACCCTTCAAATGTTTTAATTGCAATAAGATTGGTCATATGGCTTCAAGATGCCCTGATAGACATGCTAGACTAAGAGAAGAAGCTAGAAGAACATACAAGCCTAATCCTGAATATTAGAGATACAAATTTAAGAAGAACAAAGATAAATCTTGTTACATTGTTGATGAAGGTGTGACTGATGATTCTGATGAGGATCCAACAGACAATGGATGGGTTTTTGTTGCTATAATAGAAGATCAACCGACACCTATTGCTCAACCGGTAGAACAACCCCTAGCAGCTAAAGTTGACTCAAAGGATGAATGGATTATTGACTCAGGATGCTCACATCATATGACTGGAGACAAAGGTAAATTCTTGAACTTTCAAGAATACAATGGAGGTTTAGTAAGATTTGGAGATGACAAAGCCTGTTCAATTAAAGGTAAGGGTTCAATATCTCTTGATGGTAAACATAACACTGATAATGTCTACTATGTTGAAGGATTAAAGCATAATCTTTTAAGTGTTGGTTAATTAGTTGAGAAGGGTTTTTAGTTACAATTTAAAAATGGAAAATGCAAAATCGTGAATAGAACTAGTTTGGAAATTGCAACCGGTAATCAGACTAGAGGTAATATCTTTCATTTGAATAACAGTGAAAAGGCATGCTTAATTGCACATATAGATGAAAGTTGGTTATGGCACAAGAGACTATGTCATGTAAATTTTGATTGCATGGTAAAAATCAGTACTTGTAAGGCAGTTAGAGATCTACCTAAAATTATGAAACCTCATAATACAATTTGCAATGAATGTCAATTTGGAAAACAAGTTAGAGCTAGTTTCAAAAGTATTCCAGAAAAATCCAATAATGCTCTTGATTTAATTCACACTGATTTATCTGGTCCAGCTAGAACTAAAAGCTTACAAGGTGATAGCTATTTCATGCTAATTATTGATGATTATTCTAGAATGCGTTGGGTTAATTTTCTCAAAGAAAAATCAGAAGCACTTGGGAAGTTCAAACTATTCAAAGCAATGGTTGAAAATGAAACCGGTAATAAAATCAAATGTTTAAGATTAGATCAAGGAGGAGAATTCACATCTAAGGACTTTAATACATTCTGTGAAGTGAATGGAATCAAAAGACAATTATCAGCACCTCGGACACCACAACAGAAAGGAGTTGTTGAAAGGAAAAATAGAACTATCTTGGATGTAGCAAGAAGTATATTATCAGAAGCAAATCTACCACATATGTACTGGAGAGAAGTAGTAAGCACTGCTTTCTATACATTCAACAAAGTTCACATCAAAGGTGAAACCGGTAAGACCCCTCATGAACTATGGCTTGGTAATATTCCTACTCTTAAGTATTTTAGAATTTTTTGAAGCAAATGTTATATTAGAAGAGATGAGTATATTGGCAAATTTGATCCTAGTAGTGATGACGGAATATTTCTTGGTTATTCATCTAAGAGCAAGGCATATAGATGTTTTAATAAAAGATTGTAGAAAATTGTTGAGAGTACAAATGTAAAGATTGATGAACAATTTAGAGGAACTTCAAGGTATATAGACTCTGAACCGGCAACAGAAATTATGACAAATGAACCTACATTGAATCCACCGGTATAGAATGAAGATCCAGTTACCTCGGTATCATAAGAGGATTCCATAGTATTTGAAGAACAACAACAAACTAAGACACCCCGGTATGTAAGACTGAATCATTCTGAAGATCAGATAATTGGAAACAAATTTAAAGGAGTAATGACAAGAGGAAGATTGGCAAATGAAGAGGTATGTCTTATTTCTCAAATTGAACCATCATCTATCAATGAGGCATGTGAAGATAAATTTTGGATTAAAGCTATGGAAGAAGAATTCGGACAAATTGAGAAGAATAATACTTGGACATTAGTTCCTCGACCTAAAGATAAAAATGTAATTGGAACCAAATGGGTATTTAGAAACAAACTTAATGAAAATGGGAAGGTTGTCAGAAATAAAGCAAGACGAGTGTGTAAGGGATATTCTCAGAAAGAAGGAGTTGATTACAATGAAACCTTTGCACCGGTAGCCAGAATTGAGGCAGTTAGATTGTTCTTGGCTTTTGCAACTCACAAGGATTACAAAGTTTATCAAATGGATATTAAATGTGCATTTTTGAATGGAGATCTTGAAGAGGAAGTTTATATTGAACAACCTGATGGATTTTATTTGATAGATGACAATGATATGGTTTGTAGGTTAAGAAAAGCTCTGTATGGATTGAAACAAGCCCCAAGAGCTTGGTATGCAAGATTGGATAAGTATCTTTTAAAGATTAGTTTTACTAAAGGAAATGCAGATAGTAATTTATATTACAAAGTAACTAATGATGACATCTTGATTATTGAAGTATTTGTTGATGATATAATCTTTGGAGGAGAAGATGGATTATGTAAAGAATTTTCTCTTGAAATGCAGCAAGAATTTGAAATGTCTATGATTGGAGAAATAAAATTCTTCTTAGGATTGCAGATTTCACAGACTAATAAAGGTATATTTTTGAGTCAATCTAAGTACTTGAAAGAACTACTTAAGAAATTTGGGATGGAGAACTCTAAACCGGTAAGCACACCTATAACTACAAATGACAAATTATATCAAAGGGATGAATCTACACCTGTTAATCCAACTAGATACAAATCTATGATAGGAGGTTTACTGTATTTGACACAAACCAGGCCTGATATTATGAATGCAGTATGTATTTTTTCTAGATTTCAGAGTAATCCTAGGGAAAATCATGAATCAGCAGTAAAAAGGATTTTCCAATACTTACAAGGCACAACAAATCTTGGATTATGGTATCCCAAAGATGAAAATTTTGATCTATGTGCATATACAGATGCAAATTGGGTAGGAGATGTGGATGATAGAAAAAGCACCACTGGAGGAGCATTCTTTCTTGGAAAGAGATTAGTTTCTTGGTTGAGTAAGAAACAGAGCTGTACATCTTTATCAACAGCAGAATCATAATATGTTGCAGCAGCAACAAACTGTACACAGGTACTTTGGCTTAAGCAAATGTTGAAAGACATAAAGGTAAAATGCAAGGAACCTATTACTATATACTGTGATAAGACTGCAGCAATTGATATATCTAAAAATCCGGTATTACATTCTAAAACAAAACATGTTTCTATCAAACTAAATTTTCTAAGGGAAAAAGTTGAAGAAAAAGAGATAAAACTAGTTTATGTGAATACTAAAGAACAGATTGTAGATATTTTCACAAAACCTTTGCCTAAGGAGACTTTTGAGTATCTCAGAGATCAGCTTGGAGTCATACCACCACTGGTAGAGACTTAGACAGTTGATGATTGTCATCAACCGGCAGAATTAAATGGACAAATCTTTATTCCGGTATTTGATGAGGAAGCTACTTCTCAGGGGGAGTAGTTGGTATATTGAATTAGTTGGTATTTTGTGACTTTTGTGACTTTGGCATTTGATGTCAAAGGGGGAGAGATATCTATGGAAAAACACATTATCTTTTCTATGAAATATTTTAGGGGAGAGATTTTGAAAATCACATTTAAGGAGAAATTGGTATTGTTACTCCCAGGGGGAGAAATGGAGATTGTTAGTTTTTGTATTTGGCATTTCTGTTTTGGCACTTTCATGGTTTTTCCATCTTGTGTTGCCATCAATGCCAAAGGGGGAGATTGTTGGTATTTTGGTATAGTTTTGTCATTGATGTCAACACCTACTGAATACACTTACTTTGGGGATCTACCAACATTCACTGGCAAGCAGTAATTTGTGCAACAGTTACTGGTATATGATTCACCGGTAGGATATATTGTTCACTAGTACCTGGAATGATATGGGAGGCACCTGGTAATGTCGAAGACATCATGTTGACACTTTATTTTGAAGAAATAATCATTGGTATATTCATATTTGCATATTTTCTTTTACCGACAAATAGGTCTAGGTTATCTAGGGTTACACCAGCAGGTTTATGTTTTCCAAATCAGCATGGCACGCTATGGAGATGACTTATTATTGATGTAAATGCATTAAGTCAAAATATTTACTCAGTTATTGCATCGGATATTATATTATTTGTAAAATGTTTTTATTTAATATCTTGTAGAGCCGACCTACTAAAATTGGTCTTAGGGTATGGTATAAATGTAAGATCTTATTTGTAAGATCAAGTGTGGAATTCGAAAAAAAGAATTGTGTGAAGGTATATGCGAGATCAAGCAGAGGTATACATGAAGACATCATATGAAGGTGAAGTTAGGTTTTTGTAAAAGCATATTAGCATTACACGGGTACTGAATTCAGCATATAAAGATGCTATTTTGTGCAGTACATTGTTATTGGATTTAACCATCCAATTGTAGTCAGTGTGACTCCCATTTTTGATTGAGCAGTGAGCTTTAGGCTGTCGGGCTTTCTACATGTGTAGACCCCTCTTGTACACTTACTATCTGCAATAGTATCATCTGATTGTGGGTAAGGTTTCCCACCATGGTTTTTACCCTTATAGGGTTTCCACGTACAAATATTGGTGTCATATGTTGCGGATGACTTTATGTTTATATTTCATGCATTAATCCTTACCGGTATAGCAATTTACTGTTAACACTGTCTACCGACATACTTAACTGGTTTACCGGTATTAAGCATTAAGTTGGTTAATAAGTTTTTGGTTTGAATTTATGAGACAACTGATTCACCCCCCCCTCTTAGTTGTCTCTAGGACCTAACAATTTGTATCAAAGCCTAGTCCTCTTTTTGCAAAAGTTTAACAACTTGAGGAGATCCAATGTCTACTAATTATTTTAGGAAGGACAGTCCTAAACTTGATGGAACCAACTATGGTATATGGAAGATCAGAATGGAGACACATCTGAACTGCATCGGTAAACACATTTGGGAAGTTACTAAGAATGGTTATACTGCATTTGTAGATGGTCAGACTGCTCTAACTACCTTAGCCAAAGATGAAGTAAATGATTGCAAAGCAAGAGAAGCACATTTGAGCGCATTATCAGATCAACAAATCATGGGATTATCAGATAGGTCTACTGCTAAAGCTATTTGGGATCATTTGGAAACACTAAATGAAGAAGATTCCACAGTCAAAATTGCAAAACTTAAAAGCTTCTGAGTCAGGTATGAACATCTAAAAATGGAAGAAGATGAAAGGATTTCTGGTTTTATGGAAAGAGTAAATGAAATTGTTTTGGGTATCAAATGTTGTGGAGGAACCTTGAGTGAGGATGAAATTGTTTCAAAAATATTAAGAGGTTTGCCACCGACATATAAAATGAAAGTTACTGCTATAAATGAGTTAAGAACAATGCCTAATACATCAGTAACTAGGGATACATTGATTGGAAAACTTTCAGCTTTTAAAATTGAGGAATTTGGTCATGTTGCCACTATAAAGACTGATTTGGCCTTTAAAGCATCAACATCATCTGCTCTGTCATTTGACAAATCAGATTGGAGAGCCTTTTATGCAAGAGAACTTGAAGAAACCAGAAAGGAGAATGAAGAGCTTGAAGAACTTGAAGCACTTTTTGCAAGGAAAATGCCAAAAGGTCCAATTGGAAGTAAGTATGAAGGTAAAGCACCCTTTAAATGTTTTAACTGCAATAAGATTGGTCATATGGCTTCAAGATGCCCTGATAGTTAGACTAAGAGAAGAAGCTAGAAGAACGTACAAGCCTAATCCTAAATATCAGAGATACAGATTTAAGAAGAACAAAGATAAATCTTGTTACATTGCTGGTGAAGGTGTGACTGATGATTCTGATGAGGACACAACAGACAATGGATGGGTTTTTGTTGCTATTACAAAAGATCAACTCACACCTATGCTCAACCGATAGAACAAGCCCTAGCAGCTAAAGTTGAATCAAAGGATGAATGGATTATTGACTCAGGATGCTCACATCATATGACTGGAGACAAAGGTAAATTCTTGAACTTTCAAGAATACAATGGAGGTTTAGTAAGATTTGGAGATGACAAAGCCTGTTCAATTAAAGGTAAGGGTTCAATATCTCTTGATGGTAAACATAACACTGATAATGTCTACTATGTTGAAGGATTAAAGCATAATCTTTCAAGTGTTGGTCAATTAGTTGAGAAGGGTTTTCAGTTACAATTTAAAAATGGAAAATGAAAAATCATGAATAGAACTGGTTTGGAAATTGCAATTGGTAATCAGACTAGAGGTAATATCTTTCATTTGAATAACAGTGAAAAGGCATGCCTAATTGCACATATAGATGAAAGTTGGTTATGGCACAAGATACTATGTCATGTAAATTTTGATTGCATGGTAAAAATCAGTACTTCTAAGGCAGTTAGAGATCTACCTAAAATTATGAAACCTCATAATACAATTTGGAATGAATGTCAATTTGGAAAACAAGTTAGAGCTAGTTTCAAAAGTATTCCAAAAAAATCCAATAATGCTCTTGATTTAATTCGCACTGATTTATGTGGTCCAGCTAGAACTAAAAGCTTACAAGGTGATAGATATTTCATGCTAATTATTGATGATTATTCTAGAATGTATTGGGTTACTTTTCTCAAAGAAAAATCAGATGCACTTGGGAAGTTCAAACTATTCAAAGCAATTTTTGAAAATGAAACCGGTAAGAAAATCAAATGTTTAAGATCAGATCAAGGAGGAGAATTCACATCTAATGAATTTAATACATTCTGTGAAGTGAATGGAATCAAAAGACAATTATCAACACCTCGGACACCACAGCGGAATGGAGTTGTTGAAAGGAAAAAAAAAACTATCTTGGATGCAGCAAGAAGTATGTTATCAGAAACAAATATACCACATATGTACTGGAAAGAGGTAGTAAGCACTACTTTCTATACATTCAACAAAGGTCACATCAAAGGTGAAACCGATAAGACCCGTCATGAACTATGGTTTGGTAATATTCCTACTCTTAAGTATTTCAAATTTTTTGGAAGCAAATGTTATATTAGAAGAGATGAGTATATTGGCAAATTTGATACTAGAAGTGATGAAGGAATATTTCTTGGTTATTCATCTAAGAGCAAGGCATATAGATGTTTTAATAAAAGATTGCAGAAAATTGTTGAGAGTACAAATGTAAAGATTGATGAACAATTCAGAGGAACTTCAAGGTATATAGACTCTGAACCGGCAACAGAACTTGTGACAAATGAGCCTACACTGAATCCACCGGTACAGAATGAAGATCCAGTTACCCTGGTATCATCAGAGGATTCCACAGTAGTTGAAGAACAACAACAAACTAAGACACCCCGGTATGTAAGACTGAATCAATCTAAAGATCAGATAATTGGAAACAAATTTAAAGGAGTTATGACAAGAGGAAGATTGGCAAATGAAGAGGTATGTCTTATTTCTCAAATCGAACCATCATCTATCAATGAGGCATGTGAAGATAAATTTTGGATTAAAGCTATGGAAGAAGAATTAGGACAAATTGAGAAGAATAATACTTGGACATTAGTTCCCCGACCTAAAGATAAAAATGTAATTGGAACCAAATGGGTATTTAGAAACAAACTTAATGAAGATGGTAAGGTTGTCAGAAATAAAGCAAGACTACTGTGTAAGGGATATTCTTAGAAAGAAGGAGTTGATTATAATGAAACCTTTGCACCGGTAGCCATAATTGAGGCAGTTAGATTGTTCTTGGCTTTTGCAGCTCACAAGGATTACAAAGTTTATCAAATGGATATTAAATGTGCATTTTTGAATGGAGATCTTGAAGAGGAAGTTTATATTGAACAACCTGATGGAGTTTCTTTGACAGATGACAATGATATGGTTTGTAGGTTAAGAAAAGCTCTGTATGGATTGAAACAAGCCCCAAGATCTTGGTATGCAAGATTGGATAAGTATCTTTTAAAGATTGGTTTTACTAAAGGAAATGCAAAAAGTAATTTATATTACAAAGTAACTAATGATGACATCTTGATTATTGAAGTATTTGTTGATGATATAATCTTTGGAGGAGAAGATGGATTATGTAAAGAATTTTCTCTTGAAATGCAGCAAGAATTTGAAATGTCTATGATTGGAGAAATAAAATTCTTCTTAGGATTGCAGATTTCACAAACTGATAAAGGTATATTTTTGAGTCAATCTAAGTACTTGAAAGAACTACTTAAGAAATTTGGGATGGAGAACTCTAAACCGGTAAGCACACCTATGACTACAAATGACAAATTATCTCAAAGGGATGAATCTACACCTGTTAATCCAACTAGATACAAATCTATGATAGGAGGTTTACTGTATTTGACACAAACCAGGCCTGATATTATGAATGCAGTATGTATTGTTTCTAGATTTCAGAGTAATCCTAGGGAAAATCATGAATCAGAAGTAAAAAGGATTTTCTGATACTTACATGGCACATCAAATCTTGGATTATGGTGTCCCAAAGATGAAAATTTTGATCTATGTGCATATACAGATACAATTGGGCAGGAGATGTGGATGATAGAAAATGCTCCAGTGGAGGAGCATTCTTTCTTGGAAAGAGATTAGTTTCTTGGTTGAGTAAGAAATAGAGTTGTACATCTTTATCAACAGCAGAATCAGAATATGTTGCAGCAGCAACAAACTATACACAGGTACTTTGGCTTAAGCAAATGTTGAAAGACATAAAGGTAAAATGCAAGGAACCTATTACTATATACTGTGATAACACTACAACAATTGATATATCTAAAAATCCAGTATTACATTCTAAAACAAAACATGTTTCTATCAAACTGAATTTTCTAAGGGAAAAATTTGAAGAAAAAGAGATAAAATTGGTTTATGTGAATACTAAAGAATAGATTGCAGATAGTTTCACAAAATTTTTGCCTAAAGAGACTTTTGAGTATCTCAAAGATCAACATGGATTCATACCACTACCAATAGAGACTTAGACAGTTGATGATTATCATCAACCAACAAAATTAAATGGACAAATCTTTATTCTGATATCTGATGAGGAAGCTACTTCTCAGGGGGAGTAGTTGGTATATTGAATTGGTTGGTATTTTGTGACTTTTGCGACTTTGGCATTTGATGTCAAAGGGGGAGAGATATCTATGGAAAAACACATTATCTTTTTGGTGAAAGATTTCAGAGGAGAGATTTTGAAAATCACATTTAAAGAGAAATTGGTATTGTTACTCCCAGGGGGAGAAATGGAGATTGTTGGTTTTTGTATTTGGCATTTCTGTTTTGGCACTTTGATGGTTTTTCCATCTTGTGTTGCCATCAATGTCAAAGGGGGAGATTGTTGGTATTTTGGTATGGTTTTGTCATTGATGTTAGCACCTACTGAATACACCTACTTTGGGGATCCAACAACATTCACCGACAAGCAGTCATCTGTGCAACAGTTACTGGTATATGATTCACTGGCAGGATATATTGTTCACCGGTACCTGGAATGATATGGAAGACACCTGGTAATGTTGAATACATTGTGTGGACACTTTATTTTGAAGAAATAATCATTGGTATATTCATATTTGCATATTTTCTTTTACCGGCAAATAGATCCAAGTTATCTAGGGTTACACCGGTAGGTTTATCTTTTCCAGATCAGCATGGCACACTATGGAGATGACTTATTATTGTTGTAAATGCATTAAGCCGACATATTTAATTGGTTATTGCATCAGATATTATATTATTTTTAAAATGTTTTTATTATAATATCTTGTAGAGCTGATCTACTAAAATTGGTCTTAGGGTATGGTATAAATGTAAGATCTTAGTTGTAAGATCAAGTGTGGAATGCGAAAAAAAGAATTGTGTGAAGGTATATGCGAGATCAAGCAGAGGTATACACGAAGACATCATTTGAAGGTGAAGTTAGGTTTTTGTAAAAGCATATTAGCATTACACTGGTACTAAATTCAGCATATAAAGATGCTATTTTGTTTAGTGCATTGTTATTGGATTTAACCATCCAACTGTAGTCAGTGTGACTCCCATTTGTTATTGAGCAGTGAGCTCTAGGCTGTTGGCCTTTCTACATGTGTAGACCCCTCTTGTACACTTACTATCTGCAGTAGTATCATCTGATTGTGGGTAAGGTTTCCCACCGTGGTTTTTCCTCTTATAGGGTTTCCACGTACAAATATTGGTGTCATGTGTTGTGGATGACTTTATGTTTATATTTCATGCATTAATCCTTACTGGTATAGCAATTTACTATTAACACTGTCTACCAACATACTCAACTGGTTTACCGATATTAAGTATTAAGTTGGTTAATAAGTTTTTGGTTTGAATTTATGAGACAAATGATTCACCCCTCCCCCTCTCAGTTGTCTCTGGGACCTAACAAACACAATGCAACCATACCACATAACACCATGATTTGTACATGGAGAACCCGATAAAGGGAAAATCCATGGTGGGAAGCCTACCCACAGTCAGATGATACTTTTGCAGAAAGTATGTGATACAATAAGGGGTTTGCACATGTAGGAAGGCACACTTCCTAGAGCATATTTCTCATTACAAAGGAGCCTCACTAACTATAGAGAGGTTATAAGCACCTCAAGATAATTAGACAACAATCTAGAAGAATGAACTACCAGAGATAGCATCTACCATGCCTAATTATAGTCCTGGTTAAGCTCAATACTGGAGGTCGTTGACCTCTTACTTAAACCCAATTCGATCACCTATGATCGACCAAATCTCCTTCGCATATGATATTTCATTCCACGACCATGACACATGATCTACAATGAGATCTTACATCAATTTATACAAACCCTAAGGCCTAAACCAATTAGGTCGGCCACCTAAAAGATATTACAATAACATCATTACATAGGTCCATATTACGATGATATGTCATGTCGGCTTAAGACCAAAATAACATTAACCAATCCATAAAACATCCTGGTAATGTGTAGAGAACACATTAACATGATACCGATCCATAACCTGAATAGGTATCGAACCTAATCTGGGTCCACCATGCCAAAGTGATGTCTCCAATCAGTTGAGGCACAATCAAGGATCACCTTTTGCATCTCGAATTCCATCTAGAAGTCATACCAACACCACATGTGCATCCTATCAAAGATTCTCAGTAAAAGCTCTACTGGTAAAACCTTAAACCCTTACTGATAACACAATATCTTCTACCGGTAACCAAAATCTATCTGTCGGTAATGAACCATAACAGCTAGTGTTGACATCAATGAAAAAACATCAATGCAACACATAATCAATTCCTCCATATTGCCAACAATCTCCCCCTTTGGCATTGATGGCAACACTAGATGTGAAAAAGAAAACATCTAAGTGCCAAGAAGTGCCAAACATTTCTCATAGAAGATATAACAATGAAAAACTAAAAGATCCCAGCAACTCCCCCTAAGGAGTGCAGTCCAATCTGAAACTGATCTGAATTTTTCACATATAACTCTCCCCCTTTGACATCAATGCCAAAGATATGAGATAGATATCAAAATTTTGTGAATCTCAAAGTTGACTGCTCCCCCTAAGTAGTAGCACCACTACATCAACTCGGAACAAAGGATAAAGCTAATGATGCATACCAAACTGATTGTCCGCTCCATCAATTAAGTTTCTGCCAGAGGGGTAGATACCCCTAACCTATCTCTCAAATACTCAAATGATTCCTTAGACAATGTTTTAGTGAATATATCTGCAATCTATTCTTTAGTGTTCACATAAACCAAGTTGACTTCCTTTTCTTCCACCTTGTCCTTTAGAAAGTTATATTTAATTGATATGTGTTTAGTCTTAGAGTGAAATACCAGATTCTTAGATATGTCAATAGCTGCAAAGTTATCACAATAGATAGCTACCGGTTCACTATAATTTACCTTGACATCCTTCAACATTTGCTTCATCCATAAGACTTGAGTGCAATTAGTTGCTGCTACAACATATTTAGCTTCTGTAGTAGATAAAGAAATGCATGATTATTTTTTGCTGATCCATGAAACCAATTTCTTTCCAAGAAAGAAAGCTCTGCCAGAAGTTCTGTTCCTGTCATCAGTATCTCCTGCCCAATCTAAATTTGTATATGCACATAAAGTGAATTTATCATCTCTAGAATACCATAAGCCATATTCTGTTGTTCCTTGCAAAAACCAGAATATCCTCTTTACTGCACATTCATGATTTTATTTAGGATTAGTTTGATATCTTGAAACAATACTTACTACATTCATAATATCTAGTCTAGTCTGAGTTAGATATAACAAGCCACCAATCATAGACTTATACCTTGTTGAATTTACCGATGTAGATGAATCTTTGATAGATAATTTATTACTTGTCACCATAGAAGTACTTACCGGTTTGGAATTATCCATACCAAACTTCTTCAACAATTCACTTAGATACTTAGCTTGATAGATAACGATGCCTTTTTTAGTTTGAGTAATCTGCAAACCCAAGAAAAATCTCATCTCACCAATCATGGACATTTCAAATTCATTCTTCATATTATTAGAGGATTCCATGCACAATTTATCTTCTCCTCCAAAAATGATATCATCAACAAATACTTCAATAATCAGAATATCATCATTAATGATCTTATAATATAAATTTCTATTAGCACTGCCTTTAGTAAAACAAAGCTTCAAAAGATATTTATCCAACCTTGCATACCAAGCTGTAGGAGCTTGTTTCAATCCATATAAAGCTTTCCTTAACCTGCAAACCATATCTTTATCACCTGTCAGTGAAAATCTATTAGACTACTCAATGTATACCTCTTCCTCAAGTTCACCATTCAAAAATACACATTTAACATCCATTTGACAGACCTTATAGTTCTTGTAAGCTGCATAGGCAAGAAATAGTCTAACAGCTTCAAGTCTAGCTACAAGTGCAAATGTCTCACCATAATCAATTCCTTCCATTTGAGAATATCCTTTACAAACCAATCTAACCTTGTTTCTTACAACTTCACCATCCTCATTTAGTTTATTTCTAAAAACCCATTTAGTTCCAATAACATTCTTATTTTTAGGTCGGGGAACTAAAGTCCAAGTCTCATTCTTCTCTATCTAATCTAATTCATCTTCCATAGCCTTTAACCAATGTTTATCTTTACAAGCTTCAATAATAGATGTCGGTTCAATTTGAGAAATAAGACATACCTCTTCATTTTCCAGTCTTCTTCTTGTCATAACTCCCCTTTTCCTATCTCCAATGATTTCATCTTCAGAATGATTTAACCTTACATACGTTGGTGTCTTCTAAACTTCAAGTTCACTGTTATGATCATCAGTCACAGTTGAATTTTTTGATTGTACTGGTGTAACTGTCTTAGTGTCTTGTACTGGTTGAGGCATTATTAGTTCCATTATGATCATTTCCACTTTTGGTTCCCTATCATATGATATAGATTGATTTTTGTATTTCTCGTCCACTTTCACATTAGCGCTCTTCACAATTTTCTGCAATCTTTTATTATAACATCTATATGCTTTGCTTTGAATTGAATATCCAAGAAATATCCATTCATCACATCTAAGATCAAACTTCCCAATTGAATCATCCCTTTTGATATAACATTTACTTCCAAATTTTTTGAAATATTTAACAGAAGGTGTATGTCCAAACCATAATTCATAAGGGGTCTTACTGGTTTCACCTTTGATGTGAACTCTATTGAATGTGTAGATTGTTGTACTCACTACTTCTCTCTAGTAGATGTGAGGAAATTTGGCTTCCATCATCATAGTTCTTGCTGCATCCAAAATGGTTCTATTCTTCCTTTCCACTACTCCATTCTACTGAGGAGTCTGGGGTGTAGATATCTGTCTCCAAATTCCATTTGTCTCACAATAACTGTTAAATTCATGAGAAGTGATCTCACCACCTTGATCTTATCTTAGACATTTGATTTTCAATCTAGATTATATTTCCACCTTTTCTTTAAAGATCTTGAATTTCTCAAAAGCTTCAGACTTCTCCCTTAGAAAAGTCACACACATCATTCTAGAATAACCATCAAATATCAGCATGAAGTATCTATCACCTTGAAAGCTTCTAGTCCTTGTTGGACCACATAAGTCAGTATGAATCAAATCAAGCACATCATTATTTTTATCAAGTATGCTCTTAAAAGAAGTTCTAACTTGCTTTCCCAATTGACATTCCTTACATACCGGATTATGAGGCTTTATAATCTTAGGTATATCTCTAACTGCCTTTGTTGAACCGAACTTACCAATACAATCAAAATTAACATGACACAACCTCTTATGCCATAACCAACTCTCATCAATATGAGCAATCATACATGTCTTATTACCAGTGTTTAAGTGAAAGATATTACCTCCAGTCTGAGTACCAGTTGCAATCTGCAAACCAGTTTTGTTAATGATTTTTTATTTTGTATCTTTAAACTGAAGTTGGAATCCCTTGTCCACCAATTGACCAACATTTAAAAGATTATTCTTTAAACCTTCTACAGAATAGACATTATCAGTATTATGTTTGCCATCCAAAGAAATAATACCTCTACCTTTGATCATACATGCTTTGTCATCTCCAAATCTGACTTGACCACCATTGTATTCTTGAAGGGACAAAAAATTTCTTTTATCTCTAGTCATATGATGTGAGCATCTACTATCAATTACCCATTCATCCTTTTCTTTATTCTTGATAGCCGATTCCGGTTCATCTTCTTTTAAAGCATAGAACACCCATTCCTTTCCATTGCTAGATCCACTAGCAGAGTCTATTATCGGTTCATCCTCAAATTCATTACTTACTCTTTCCTCATCCGCTATGTAGCATTGTTTGCTTTTCTTGAATCTATATTTGTTCTGATTAGGCTTAAATGATTTCTTAACTCTTTCTTCAAATCTTGCATTCCTTTCAGGACATCTAGATGCAAAATGACCAATCTTATTACATGCAAAACATTTAAAAGGTGCTTTTCCTTCATATTTACTTCTTGTAGGTCCATTAGGTACTCTTCTAGCAAATAAGGCTTCAAGTTGCTCAAATTCTTCATCCTCTTTCCTCATATCTTCTAATTCTTTTTCATATAGGGATTTCCAGTCACTTTTTCTGATAGATGATGATGCATGAAAAGAAGGTTCAGACTTTGCAGCTCCAGAAGGTCCAAATTCTTCAAGCTCAAAAGTAGATAATTTCCCAATCAGAATGTCTCTGTTAACTGAAGTGTTTGCCATTATTCTCAATTCATTAATTGCAGTCGCCTTCATCTTGTAAGCTGGTGGAAGGGCTCTCAAGACTTTGAAAACTATTTCATTTTCACTCAAAGATCCTCCACAACATTGAATTCTCATAACAATCTCGTTTTCTCTTTCCATAAATGTAGCAATTCTTGCATTATCTTCCATCTTCAAGTTCTCATACCTTACCCGGTAACCATCAATTTTAGCAATTTTGACAGTAGGATCACCTTCATTCAGAGTTTGCAATTTATCCTACATAACCTTTGTTGATGATTTATCAGTCAATCCCATGATTTGTTGATCAGTAAGTTCACACAAGAAGACTTCTCTATCTCTACAATCATTTTCAATATTATTGTCCAGGTCTGCAGGAGCAGGATTGCTAGATGTCGGATCATAAGATGTATATCCTTTCTCAGTGATCTCCCAAATATCCTTGCCAAGACATCTAAGATGAGTCTCTATTCGGATTTTCCATATCCCATAATTTGTTCCATCAAGCTTAGGGATTTCTCTTCTGAAAATAGTTGTCAATAGATTTGAAGTATTAGTTGCCATAGGATCTACCTCCAATGATTAAGCTTCTACAAAATAGGACCAAATATCTGATACTAATTGTTAGGATAATCGGTGGACAACTAAGAGGGGGGTGAATTAGTTGTCAACAGATTATATTAATCAAACCACTTTATAACCTTTAACTAGAGCACATAAACATTGAATATTGGAATAGCAGAAACAAATACCGGTAAGCAATAAAACTTAATAATGAAACATAGAATTAACACAATGCAACCATACCACATAACACCATGATTTGTATGTGGAAAACCTGGTAAAGGGAAAAACCATGGTGGGAAGCCTACCCACAGTCAGATAATACTTCTGTAGAAAGTATGTGATACAATAAGGGGCCTGCACATGTAGGAAGGAACACTGCCTAGAGCATACCACTCATTACAAAGGAGTCTCACTGACTACAAAGACATTATAACCACCTCAAGATAATTAGACAACAATCCAGGAGAATGAATTGCCAGAGATAGCATCTACCATGCTTGATTATAGTCCTGGTTAAGCTCAATACTGAAGGCCTTTGACCTCTTAGTTAAACCCAATTCGATCACCTATGATCGACCAAATCTCCTTCCCATATGATATTTCATTCCATGACCATGACACATAATCTACAATGAGATCTTACATCAATTTATACAAACCCTAAGGCCTAAACCAATTAGGTCGACCACCTAAAAGATATTACAATAAGATCATTACATAGATCCATATTAAAATGATATGCCATATCGGATTAAGACCAAAACAACATTAACCAATCCTTAAAACATCCTGGTAATATATAGAGAACATGTTAACATGATATCGGTCCATTACCTAGATAGGTACCGGACCTAATGTGGGTCCACCATCCCAAAGAAATGTCTCCAATCAGTTGAGGCATGATCAAGGATCACCTTCTACATCTTGAATTCCATCTAGAAGCCGTACCAACACCACTTGTGCATCCTGTCAAAGATTATCAGTAAAAGCTCTGCCGATAAAACCTTAAACCCTTATCGGTAACAAAAGATCTTCTACAGGTAACCAAAACCTGTCTTCCGGTAACCAACCATAACAACTAGTGTTGACATCAATGAAAAAACAACAATGTAACACATAATCAATTCCTCCATATTGCCAACACTAAAACCAAGGTTGAAATTTTTTATGTGTGGCAATGAAGTATGAGATCTTGAATCGCAAAATTATAGTCTCCTTTAATGGCTGGGAGTTTTCCACTTTTGGCCCTTACACTATGGAGCATCTAAAATGAATCTTCAAATGGGATTGTACAAATATTTAGTGTACCATCATCACAATCATTTGGGAGGAGGTCATTAACCTGAAAATTCCTTGTAGCCTTTACCCTTCACAAGTTGTCTCTATTTTTCTCTCCAATTCATTTGACATTCTATAAAACTTTAGGTCTCTATTCCATATATCTCTTATTAGTATGTTAAATAGGATTTCATTTTGGGGAAGGATTTGGAAAATTTTGTTAATATATATGATTTACTTGAGGGTAAGGGTTGGGTTGGCAAGCTTATCCCTAGGAAATATCTAGAGAAAAATCTTGCATATGCAAAACTATATGATGCCATGAAAATTGGGTTGGAATAAAATAATTCTAAGTTAAATTTGAAAATGAAATAGGGAGATTTTCTAATATTATTTCTCCCTCTATAGTGGGTTAGTTTTTTGCCTTATTTTATACACTCGAATGGTTTGTACTGCACAAACTGCATACTTAAAATACAAAGAGAATGCAATTTAAGGAGGGTATGAGATCAAACCACAAAGGATATTTTGTGGGTTATAAGTTTGGAGATAAAGACAATATAGAGAGAAAATCAGTAGAGGAGGAAATGGGTGAAAGTAACCTTAAGATGCAATCTCTTCTGCCCTAGACTTCTACAAACATGGCATGGTTCATTCTCTCTCAGCCCTGGATTTGGTTATTTCTTGTTTACTGTAATGCCCACCAAAATACCCTAGAGAAACAAACCAAAATCTACTAACAAAATGAGATAAAAAAAAATTTCCCTTTTATGTTAACCATCATTACTCATAATTCTAGTTACTAATAATGTAGCTTTACAACTAAAGCACGTCAATACATCTTAAACAACTTACATGAATGCATAAATCAACAAGAACATATCCATAGAACTATATTATGCAAGTGGAATAGCCATTTAATCCATTAACATATCTCCAACATAAAATCATAAAATGCATATCCATTCCCTAGGGTATCTCAACGTCACTACTTGACACAACTCAATCACATCACATATCCATATAGAACATCATAAATTATCAAACAACCTATACAATTACTTCTCATGCAATTATAACAAATCATTAACACGGACATAATTTAATCACATAACATGCTCCTTTAGATCCTTTTAGGAAAACTACCAAATCAAATACTTCTATTATCCATTCTTTCATTCACTATAAGGCAACATAGATGTTATAACCAATCTCTTTAATAAGACTAGATTATCCTTTAAGATTCATTACGAATTCCCAAGTCAACTAGTTCATTACCTAAACATCACACTCCATTTCATCTAGATGATTTCCATTACTTTAAACAAAGTCTATAACAACAACTACTAATATTTTAACTTAATTTCCCATAAACTCATACATACACTATCAAAACAATGCAAATGTACAAAATACTATTTCTTTCCTTCACTCAAAACTATAATCTAACATTACATAATGAGTATCCAATACTTCAACTAATGCACAATGAGAACTTCTCCTAACCATTATATTTTATCATCTTACAATTACATCAACCATTACATGAAGATACATAAAAGAAGGGTACATATTTCCTTTGACTAATACAATCATCATGATACAATGTCTTCTATTCCAAATACATAGAATCAGCTCCAAAGAGTATCCACATGATGAAGAATCCAAGAATCCACACATGCTAACATCCAGGAAGAATATCCCAATGGAAGAAGGCATCAACCACCTGACCATGTGGAACCAAATAGGAACCACCCCCCATGCTAGGAGATGACATAGGTTCCAAATCACACTCTAGACCTAAGCAGACACCTATCAACCAAAGGATACAATATGACATCACAAGACTCCAACATAAGAGTTCAACACCAAACTATATCACATGACTAAATCAAAGCAATCAACCTCCAGAGGCATAATCAGTAAATCAAGTCAAATGAATAATGGACACATGTGGGGTAGAGTGTCATCACATGCTAACCTCATGTGGCATCCATCTCCACCTTGGAGTCACTCAAGGGAGAATGGGTTACCACTCCAACAGTCTTCCCAATCTAAGATCCCAAATCCATCTCCTTGGATATGTCCAATTGAGGCATACAAACATCATATTCTTAATCTTGATTAGGTGGATTCCTAGTCACCCAAACTCACTAATCAATTATTATTATTGTTATCACTTGAAATTACAACATAAACTCTTCATGTGGTTCCATATGTCTAGACACCCTTCCTAGAGATCTAATGCTCATGACCTAGGTCCAACAAAAGCAAGAGCCCACTCTCCCAACCATGGACAAAGACCATACGATAAATAAATAACAAGATGCATCACAATAACAACATAAAACTCATCAAGGAAAGCATCTAAGAGTCACATATCTTACACAAATTGAATCATAAAGGATTTAACTATAAACATATAAACCAATGTCATATAGCAAGAATTGTGCCAAAATCTCAAAGCATCATAATGCAACAATAAAGAGAGCCTCAAAAGTGATATAAACACATAAATAGGGAAAGAATATGAATTCAATGATACCACATAGTGCTCAACAGTGAGACACAACAATCCCTCTCACTGGAGCTGCATAAATTCATCCTCAACAGCAAGGAATGTGTACATCTTTCTTGAGAAACTTTTCAAACCTCAACAGATAAGTGCAAAATACTTATTGGATCTCAAAAAGGATTCAAACACATCTCAAAAGAATGGACCAATTCCCAAAAATCATCAATACAACAAACCCTAGCCTCTGGATTCCAAAATTAACAAGAAAAGTCAACTCGGACATCAAAAATCAACCCAGAAATGACATGATACTACTTTGGTGCTTTTGACTCCCAGTTTAGTGCTATTGTTTCCTATTTTAGTGCTTTTGTTCCTAATTGGAACATTTGGGAAAATGGGACAAAATACAAACAACACATGACTAGGTTCGGGCAGAGGCATAAGTAGGGTCTATAATTGACCCATAACACACAAGGGACCTCCACAAATGTAGAACAAGATTGGTACAAGCCTAATGAGGTCATTAAACCAATAAAATGTTCATAGCCAACAAACACAAGCACAAAAATGTGTCGCAGGGATAACCAGACAAGTGCAGACCCCAACAAAGGATCTACAATCGCTAAGGGAACCTGAAATAGGGTTTTTAAGGACAAAACAAAGCACCACAACACAATATCTATTATAAATAAACAATCACAAAGATCTAATGGTCACAGAAAACACATTCAAAAACCCCCATTTCCAACATTGCAAGAAATATGAAATACAATCTAAATGCAAGCTTTCCCAAATATTTTCCTTCAATCATAAGATGATAATAACTAAAATCAAATCCCATTTTTCCCTAAGCAATCTTTCTTGAAAACACTTGTAACAATCTTTTCAAATTCAAGTGTTGAGTGCAGAGAATCACGAAGCCAACCTGAAGAAGAAGCAAAAAGGAAGAAATCTGATGACGCAATCCGAAATCCAGCAAGAACCTTCAAGCAATTCCCATCCAAATCCAAAACAAAACTCTTCAAGAAAAATCTCCAAAAGCTCTCGATAATTCCAACCCCCGTGAATGCACAAGAAGTTGAATTTATTAAAAAATAAAACTCAAAACTATATATAAAAATTCAACCAATCAAAATATTATAATATATCATATATTATACCCACCTTTGCATAGTTCAAGGAAGGTATTTAATAAATATATTTTTAGTTACCTACCTCCCCATCCAACCAATCAAATATAAGGGTAGGTAGATTATATCAATTAACCAAAAGGGGTAGAAAAATAATTAATTAATTAATAGTCTATACACCCCATAATAAAATATTTATTTACAAATAACATTATAATAACAACCACATAAGATAAATATCCACGGGTAATAATATTCATTCAATAATAAAATACCAATGCATGGGTTAGATAATATTAATTAATAACAATTATTAAATAAATAACCATTATAATAAAATAAAATCAAGAGACAACATTAAAATCAAATAAATATAAAAATCCATTAATCAACATTAAATAAAGCTCAATTAAAATAAAAGTAATTAAACAATATATAATAATTAAACTACTATTAAATCAAATAATACATTAAATAAATCATTAAACAATAATCAATCAAAAATAAATATTAAATAATTAAATAATCACACATCTCTAACTAGGAGTAAACATAAACTTATAACATCCTATGCCAAAGGAAAATGAACACGACACAAGACTCTAACCTCAACTTGCATCATGGCGCAATCGACAAGGTACACAACTTAGACCTAGATTGTGTGAGAGAATTTATGCCATCTCCGACAACTTTCCATTGGGATAGAGACACACTCAGACCTATGAAGCTAGGTGGAGTTGATGTCTAGTACCTGCAAACCTGCATCAAATACTAAACACAACATATACAATACATATACATCATAATAAGGCAAGTGATAGAGAATCATGACGACATATCATGCTCTCTATGAGTGATATGACATCTTCTCTACTCACGCCAATAGTCACACAATATGACATCAAGATATCACATAGAATCATAATCATGAAATAGGGTTAGTACCATCTTATCATCATTAGTCATATAATCCACATGAACAATGATCTCATATAAATCCATGAATCACATAAATCCATCTATCATGTTGATTCTACATACTAACCTCCACAAGAACCATCAATGTCATATATCATATAGTATGTCCAACATCACCAATCCTATAAATATCCAAATATGCAAATCAAAATGCAAGTCTAGGAGGGACACTACATTTACTTGGTCATTTAGTATTTGTATTTGGACTTTTTGTTCTTTGTATGAAGTCCGACCTTTATAAACCGTCCACTTTTGTTATGTATATATCAGGGTTGAGCAAGTCTCTACTCTTAGTCACTTATGATGGGTTGGGTGTCAATCTAATTTTGGGTTGAGAATGACTCCCTTGGTTTTCCTAGGTTTCATTGGTGTTGAAGGTGAGTATGCCTCTCTTGTCGTCTATATCTCTAGTCCTTCAATGCAGATTGAGCTTTGCTCTTTGCTTGGTAGACAAGTGTTCTACTTGGTATTACTAGTCTTATTACTTATGTAAATCTTATTATTCCCATATTATATATAAATATATGCATTATTCTCTTTGCTAAAGCCAAAAATAAAAAAAATCTTTATTTTAGTATTAAATGGTTCTTTTATTTTACTCTCCACGATTTTGTAAGGTTCTTATGTTTTTGATTAATGAAAAAGTAGGTTTTGAAGGGACCCCAAAACCCTTTACAAGCAAGACTTAAACAACAAAAGCCATGAGAAACAGAGAGGAATAGAACAAAAGGGAAAAAACTAGCGGAAAACCGGAGAAAACCCACAAAAGCCTCGAAAAGCCAGCAGGCCATCCAGGAATCAGATTTTATCCAGGGCTTTAGCTAGGGTGCTGCTAATTTCTTGTAGCTCTTTGATGTTGTCTTTGAAGTTGGGAGGGTCCTTGGCCGCAGCAGCCACAACTTTCTTGATACTGGCCCTAGTTCTCTTTGTAGTTCTGCCCACCGGGGTAGCATCACCACCACTTCTAGTCTGGATGGTCTCCTCCTCCAGGTCAAGATCCACAACTGGTTTAGGAGTATGGTCAAATACCTTAGCAATATCTTCTAGGTTTTTGGTGTCATCAGAGAGGATACTTGGGATAATTCCCATCAGATTTTTCATCACTTCTTTTCCCTCCTCTAACGATTTTACCTTGTTCTCTATTTCCTGCTTCCAATTAATATGCTCTTTTTTTTCATCCTCCCTCTTTTTATCTGGATTTATCCCTTTCTTCTCCAGGTTTTTTAGGGTTTCATAAGTCCATCTATCAAAATTCATTCTAGCCTCCAAGAGCTTCTTGAGATTATCCAGGGTAAGCCCCTCACTAGCACTTTCCTTGTCCTTCCTATCCCTTTCCTCAGTCAGGTTCTTCTTAGAGCCTTTGTTTGTTTCCTTCTCAGAGTTAACTTTGGTTTCCTCATTATCCTTGGGAGCCATCTCCTCCATCAGATGGCTATTGTCCTTACCAGGGTGATCACTTAGAATAGGGCTATCTTGACTAGGCTCGAAATCTCCACTTTCTTCCTCATTGCCCAGCTCCTCTTCTTTCCAGTTGTCTTCATCGTTAGAGTCATCCATCTCCATACCACTGGTTTCCTTGACAATGTCCTCAGTTTCCAACCTGGGGGTGCTTTTCCTTTTCTTGTTGGATGATGCTTTCTCCTTGCTAGTATCTCCCTCTTCCATCCTCCTTTTACCTAGGGAAGCGAAAACCCACTTATTTTCATACAGAGTGAGGGTTTTGCAATGCTCATAGATGAGCAGCAGGAGCCTGCAGTGGAGAATTGGGCTGGAAGGGTTAGTCTTGTGCTTGTTCAAGGACCTAGAGAGGGATCGAAAAAGGTAGTAGGGCAAAGACACTTTTTTGTCGTGTCTGAAATGGTTTAAGAGCATGAAGTGGTAGGTGTGGGCCCTGGAGAAATGACTTTCAACCATAATATACTCCATGATTGCATTCAGGACCCAGCCCCACAACTTCTTGATATTTGTAGCATCGTAGTAGCCCTTGGTAGCCTTGCCAATTTTGGCCCACTCTTTCTCTTTCCATGGGAATAGGGTAACCGCATTGTTGGAGACCTTGAGGTCTCAAAAGAAGTTAAGCCCGGTGTGGGGCATTCTAGTCACAATTGAAATAAGCCCAACATCCAACTTAAATTTAACTCCATAAAGTTTAAAAGAGCCATTAGACCAGTTTTCAGAAATCTTGGAAATGGCTAAGTTAACCCTACCTTTGTCATAGTCCTCAAGCTTTTCCATGAAGATGGTGAGAGAGCCCTTCTCCAGCTTTGTCCAGACTTTAGGCATTGCTTTCTAGGTTGACATGTTGTCAGGTTCTTCGTGTCTTAGATCTCCTCCCATTTTTGAATGCAAGCTATCGACTCTGTTTCTCTGCAAAATGAGACCTTCTTTCCTGATGCAACTCAAATTTTTGCTCTGAGTAACCCACAAAGCGTGCGACGATTTATTGGAGATAGTAGGAGATTTTCCATAGTGCCAGGTAATTATGGCCTTTCTAGCAAGGCGTACATGATTCTTTTTACTTGTCATGATTTAATTGTCCTTCTCTCCCCGTATAATGGTCCTTTCTGAGTATCTCTTTGATATTTAAATTGAGATCATCCTCATGCCAAATCATTTGGGCATCAAAGTTAACTCCAGTATTTGCTAAACAGTTAGCCACACTATTTTTCTCTCTGAAGGCATGTTGTATAATAATTTATTTGAAGCTGGTGATAATCTCTCAAGCTTTCATGATGATATTCTCAATAGACCAAGAAGGCTCTGATTCCCCCTTTAAGCACTTAATAATATTAAGTGAATCCCCCTCAAGCCAAATTTTATCATAATTGAGATTTTTGGCTATAATTAAAGTATGCAAGGCAGCAGAGGCTTCAAAAAAATGGCTAGTTTGATTTCCCAGAGGACCAGCCACCACCTTAAGGCAGCTTCTAGCAAAATTCCTGATAATGCCCCCATATCCAGCTTTACCTAGGTTTCCTTTAGAAGCCCCATCGAATTTGGCCTTAATCCATCCTTGCGAGGGCAAACACCAGACAAGACCTTCTCTGCCTTTCTCCTTGCTAGTAGTGGTAGTAGAAAGATTTCATCTGTCTTTGAAATCCTCTTTAGTAGCAAGTCCTTGATCAGTACCATAGAGGCATTCAAAAACACTCCTAAAGATTTTGTCTGCAACCACTTCAGCAATAACCCTTTTATCTCTGAAAATCTTGTTGTTGCACTCTTTCCATATATTCCAGATAACAATCGACAGAGTAGGTCTCCAGGTCTCCACAATTTTAGGATTAGAGTTAGGACAATGTCATTGAAGCCAAGTGTCGCCAAGAGAGTTCGAGAAGACCCAGCTCAGGTTCCACCTGGATAGGATGATTTTCCAGATGTCCTAGCTAAAAGAGCATTGATTGAGAATATGGCAAGCTATCTCTTCTTCCCTGCAACAAAGAGAACACATGTTAGGAAAAATGATGCCTCTTTTATGAAGATTATCTAGGGTTAATATCTTATTTTGGATGAAAATCCAAAAGAAGATGTTGACTTTGGGAACTAAGTTCTTATTTCATACTTTAGCCCAGATGGGAGTAACTTCCACCAGGACATTATGAATAGCCACAACAAAGGAAATAGAGTATTTCCCATCCAGATTTTTCCCCCATATCAGAATGTCATCTTTGTTTTCTCTTAGGATTTTAGCAGAAAGAGCAATCTGAAGGAACTTGAGATCTGAGCACTACTGGCAAAAGTCAATCCAGTCCCCATTTATCCAGTGATCTCTTACCATTTCACTGTACCTGCATTTGAAACTGTCTTTCCAATCTTTGATGATAGGGATTTCCTCTAGAGGTTTATCTAGGATCCATCTATCTTCCCAAAATCTTATTTTCCTCCCATCCCCAAGGTTCCAGGTTCTGCCAGCTGCAGCCCGGCCTTTAGCAGATTGCACTGCATTCCAAATGGCAGATCCATCAATAGAGAAAGAGTTGTCAAAGAATTCTTCCTCAGAAGGTTGCATATAGAGATATTTGTTTTTCCAGATAGAGTTCCATTCTCTTTCCTCCCCTTTGAATCTCCAAATTTTCTTGGCTAATAAAGCTTTATTCAGAGAACTAATGTTCCTTAAGCCCAGCCCACTTGAGGCCTTATGGGAACAAATGTTATTCTAGGCTATTAGGGGGATTCTATTTTTAACTTCCACACCCAACCAAAGGAACATTTTTTGGATTCTTTCAATAGCTTCTGCAAACTTTGAGGGGATTTTGAACAAGCTAAGAGCATACACAAGAAGATTTTAGAGAGTGGCTTTGAGCAAAGTGACTTTACCAGCTTGACTAAGAACAACCCCTTTCCAGCCAGTGAGTTTCAGGTTGAGTCTGTCAATAAGCTTATTCCAAAAGGAATCCGCAGGCTTGAGACAGAGAGGAAGCCCCAAATAGGTAGAGGGAAACTCAGATATGTTACAACCAAGAATTCTACCAATCCTAATTTGCCTTTGGGTCGGGGTGTTGATGAAAAACAAAGAGCTTTTATCCCAGTTGATTTTTTTACCAGAGGCAGATTCATAGGTATTTAGAATGATTTTCATGTTTTTGGCTTCCAAGATGGTGGCTTCCCCCATGGTGATAGAGTCATCAACGAATTGTTCATGGGAGCAAACAACATTGGATGAAGAAGGTTTCAGACCCTTAAGATTGCCTTCTTCGACATTTTTAAGGATGAATCTACCCAGGCATTCAACAAGAATGCTAAATAGGATAGGGGAGATGGGGTCTCCCTATCTAAGACCTCTAGAGCTTTTGAAGAAACTAGATGGGGAGCCATTAACAATAATAGCAGAGGAGGAAGTTTCCATGAGTTGAGAACAAAGATGGATAACTTTGTCGCCAAAACCAAATGATTTCATGATCCTGAGGAGAAACTGCTAGTTCACTCTATCAAAAGATTTAGCCATGTCCAACTTAAGGAAGAATCCCTATTTACTCGCCACTTTCAGGGAGTGGATATTTTCATGAACAGAGATAATAGAGTCCAAAATCTATCTTCTAGGGACAAAGCCAATATGTTGGACAAAGATAATCCTTGGGAGATCATCTAGCAACCTGGAAGTCAAAACCTTGGAAAGGATCTTGCAGACAGAGTTACACAAGCTGATGGGTCTAACCTTGTTAAGAGAATCAGCTCCAGGGATCTTTGGGATAAGGACAATGAAAGTGGCATTCAGTTCCTTGAGAAGTCTTCTGGAGCCGAAGAATTCCTTAACACCATTGCAAATGTTAGCCTCCATAATGTGCCAAAATTTTTTGAAGAAAAACATGGGGAAGCCATTCAGGCCAAGGGATTTATCACCCTGAAAGGAAAACACCGCCTTTCTGATTTCAGGATTAGAAGAAATATGGGATAAGAGGTGATTGTCAGCTTCCGATAAGATAGAAGGGATAGCTTGTAAAAGGGTATTTTGCTTACTGTAATCCAGGTTATCCACTTCACCCAGCAAGGTACTGAAATGCTTGAGAGCTTCCTTCCTGATGTTGCAATCCTCTATTAGGACACCTTTATTGCAAGTTAGTCTAGATATTCTGTTGGCTGCCCTGTGCTTAAGGGTGGTTAAGTGAAAGAAGTGGGTGTTTTTATCACCTTCCTTGAGGAACAAAGCTCTAGATCTTTGTCTCTAGAAAGTCTCTTCATTAGAAATGATAGAGTGGTATTTAGATAACAGATCATTTTCAACCATCCTAAGATCTTCGGTCAACCCCACCTCTTGGATTCTATCCTGAACATACTTTAATTTAGCTTTGACTTGAGTTTTGTTCTTGAAAATGTCCCCAAAAATCTCTTTGTTCTAGGTTTTAATTTTGGCTTTTATGATGTTGAGCTTTTTAGCAATTCTAAAAAGAGCCTTACCCTCCACTTCAGAGTTCAACCATTCAGAAATGTAGGCTTCCAGAGAAGGATGGGAGAGCCAAGCTTTTTCAAATCTGAAAGTGAAGTTTCTCTTAGCCGAAAAAGAGTTGGCAGAAAAGGAGATGGGGAAATGGTCTGAACCGATTTTGATAACAAAACCAAGGGAGTAGCTATACTTAGAAAGCCAGTTAGGAGAAATTAAAGATCTATCAAGCCTAACTTGAATCAAATCAACTCTGGTTCTTCAATTGGTCTAGGTGTAATTGATGCCCTGGAGATCTACATCAATGAGAGCTTGGTCATTAATGAAATCCATAAGGTCTTGTTTTCCATCAAGATGTAAGGTTTTTCCTCCCATCTTATCATCATCTTTGAGCGGGGTATTGAAGTCTCCCATAATAATCCAGCTTTGATCAGCAAACTGGAGTCTATCAGCGGCAAGGCTTTTCCAAAATTTAGCTCTCCTGGATTTAGTATTAGGAGCATAGACATTAGATAACACCCAAACAAAGTTATCCTTAATATGCTCAAGAAAAACTAAGTTCCTATTAAAGGTGGAGATGATTTCCTTTCCTATTATAGTATTTTTGTTCCAAAAAATCACATTTCCTCCAGAGGCACCCTCCGAGTTAGTTCCTATGACTCCATTTTCTCTGAAAATTCTGATCCTTTCAACTTTTTCTTTAGACATCTTGGTTTCTTGAACAAGGACCACATCCGGTTTATGATCTCTGATGACATTCTGTAACACATCGTGCTTATGGGGGGCATTTAGCCCTTTGATATTCCAGGATATAATCTTCATATTTTAACTGGGGATAGGGCTGACTTGATGGAACATTGTGTTCGATTAGCACGGTTCTTCCAGCTTTCCTATTCCTTTTGATGTTTTAGGGATCGCCTTCCCTACTTTTTATTCCGACTTCCAACATCTGCCTTTTTCTTAATCTTGCTTCTAGTTGAGATTCCTCCATTGAGTTCCTCCTTGTTTGATTTTTTGTCTCTCGACCTTGGTATCCGGATAATCTCATCCAGCTTAAGCACACTTTGGGTAGGGTTTTTACAGAGGAGAGGCTTTGGGCTTCCATTAGTTAAAAGTAGTAAGGGCTCAGAATTAGAGGGGTCTTGGGCTTCATTAAAGTTTGCCTTGGCCGATTTAGAGAATGAAGAGGTTGGATAGGATTCTTCCTTCTCCTGGCTAGCTGATCCATCCTCCTGGTCTGGAATGGTTTCTTCCTTCTCCTAACTAACAATTTCATTCTCTTGAGCTTTTGGGTTTTCTTTATTGATCAACTCGGTTCCTGGCTCTACTTCTTTAGAGCTCTCTGGTGGGTCATTGGAACAAACACAATCATGTTTATCATTGCTGCTACTCCCAATCCTCTTGACTTCATTCATAAGTTCCATTGCATCCTTTTTTTTATTACTCTCGGATGTTGATGAATCTACTTTTTTGTTTGTCATTTGCCAGATCTTTTTGTTCTTAGTGGTACTATCAGTCTTGAGTTCCTTGCCTTTCTTGAGCAGACAAGATTTTGCCCAATACCCCGATTTTTTGCAGTGGAAGCAAGCAAATGGTAGAGAATCATATTCAATAGCTTGGGACCAGTTTCCTAGTTTAGATATGATATCTATGGATTGAAGCATATCTGTCTTTTGGTTAACATTTACGCAAATACGAGCAAAGACTAACCTTGATTTAGTCACAGTCATCGGGTCAATCGATAAGAGTTCTCCAAAGGATTTTGCAATGCCCTTGAAAACTTACTCATTCCAATATTTGAGCGAGAGACCCGGGAGGTGTGTCCAGACTAGCGCAGAAACGAAGAAGGATTCATCTAGGACGAGATTCGGGGCCCATTTCTGGAGAGCCAAGGAAGACTTGCCAAACATCCAGGGGCCTTTGCAAAGAGCTTTGTTCATGTCTTCTTCAGAGTTGAAAGTGAAGGTAAAAAACCCTCTAGGCAGTGCCACCACTTCCACTTGTTCTTTAACCGTCCATTTTCTCCTTATGAAATTCCTAACATCATCAATGTTAGGCCTAAAGCTAGAGAATCATCCCACTAATGTCACAGATAGGTCAGCTACAGTCATATCGACCAATTTGTCTAGGACGGAAATAGCAACCAGACTAGAGGCAAGGTCTAAAATGTTCGTTACTTCCGGAAGCCCAAATTTAACCAGCGGCTTCACTCTAAAGAGCGAAGACCATTTTTTCCATTTTCCTCTGTCGTGTGGGTCCCCAGGGATCGAATTTTTTCTTCTCCCAGTTTTTCTTTTTCCTTGTCCTCTTCTGATCCTTGAGATGTCTGACCTTTTGCCTGCATACCAGATCCGATCCCAGAGGAACAATAGTTTCCAGGAAATCCAACATTTCTCAATTTGAAATTTGGGATTCCCACTCCTTTTCGCTCCACTCCTTTTCGCTCCATGATGAAGGCATCTCTGTCATTTGGTTAACATTTACGCAAATGCGAGCAAAGACTAACCTTGATTTAGCCGCCGTCATCGGGTCAATCGATAATAGTTCACAATTATAAATTATTTTGATCTCTAGATATACATTATTGTTATTATAGACGTATTAAATAAATATTCAATTTTTATTTAATTCATTAAATCAATTCCTCTATTAATTAATTCATATTTAATTAATCCCCCCCCCACATTCTTTCATTGATTAAATAAATTATTCAATTTATTTGATCCAATTGACCACATTCTAACCTTTAATTAAATAAATCATTCTTATTTAATTAAATCCCCCTTTCCTATTTAATTAAATTTACATTTAATTAAAGTCTTTATCCTATTTAAATAAATCAAATTTATTTAAAAAATCCTTCCAATGCAAGTTGTAGCCACTTTTTGAAATAAATCATTTTATTTCAAAATTAAATTCAAATATCCCCCCACTTGTATCCTCCTAACAAATCCATTTTCATGACTAATTATCTTCTAGATTCTTCTAAACCATCCTAATTAGCCTAATCCCCCCTTAAGCATTTGCACATTTCTTAAGAGAAGGTCACTTCTCAAAAACCCTCAAAGTCTTCATAAACCATTAAAGGCTTTATGTCTTCAACAAGCTAACCTCCAAAGTCTTCAATAATCATTAATGGTTAACTCAAACTTGACCCTTGGTTAGAGACTTTCTAACTAATTTAACCCTTCTTTAACCCATGGGTCTCTTCAAGAATTCATTTCTTTGACCCTTGTTATCCATTAACTCTTGCACAAGAGTATATTCTTTGGACAAAGGGATTATCCAATAACTCAGCCCTGATCTTGCCCCCTAGGGTGACCACCATTTCTTCTCAAGAATTTAATGTCTCTTCTCTCTCCTCTCAAGCCATCTCATGTTGACAATTATCACCATTTCATTGGTAAAAATTGTAAACATGGATTGAAGATTATTCAATCCTAGCCCTTGTTAAGATTACTCAATCTTAACCATCCAATTGCCCATTTCTTCTATAAATAGGCCTCATTTATCTCAATCATCCAAGTCTTCATGCATCAAAATTATAGTCGCATTTCATCAAGCATTTTATCCTCTCTTTGATAAATAGCATTTTAATTATTTAGGATCACATTAACATAGCATTTTATCATGTTAGCATATATTATGTTAGCCTAGCTTGTTTAACTTTCATTATCATAGCATAATCTCCATCATAACTAGCTTTCATTATCATGTCATAGATCTTAGTTGCATTTGCATATAGATATTTTATCATCTCATCTCTCATTCTTGGAGTTGTCATTCCAAGAGTCAATTGCTCAATGATACGAGAGCAATCATGACTCAAGGAATCCTATGAGATAGAGAACAATGGAATGATTTTAGAAGATCATTTGTTTAACTTGTTTTGCTCATTTAATCTTTCTCATGCAATGTTTCATTAGTATGTTTGATTGTGTTTCCTCTTAATTGACTAACCGCTTTTTCAGGTATACATTTTTGGCGCCCACCATGGGGAAGTACCTACTTTTTAAATTAAATATTTCACAGGTTTCATGCAACCCAAATACACAGAGGAATTAGCACATTTGATTTCTCTGTTGGCGCATTTGATACATTTGCTGGAGCATCTATTTTTCACTATGGCACTTCTAACATTTATTTGGTTACTTCTAACATTTATTTTGGTGCTCTTGACACTTTAGCTAGTGCATTTGATAACTATTTTAGTGCCTCTGATCTATTCTATAGCACTTCTAATAAATATTGTAGCGCATTTGTTATGAGTTTTGGTGTATTTGTAGCAAAGAATAGAAAAATTTGTAACCGGTTGGAAAATTAGGCTTGTAAAGCCCACCATTATTCTGGATTTTTGGCTAGCTGGTTTTGTGCATGTTCTAACAGTGTTTTGCAGGTTCAAAAGGAGTTAGATTAGTTCTTTCTTTCTTACTTTCTGTCAAAGTTAGTATAAAGAATTCATTTTTATTTTTTTACAAAAGGTAAAAATAACCTCATTTTCATTTGGTGATTAAAAGGAATCAAACCTTTCCTTTGGTGCTTAAAAGGAACTACATTTTTAATTTATTGCAAGGATAAAAATAACAACAAATCAAACTTCTATTTTTACAAGGATAGTTCACATTTCATTTGGTTTCTTAAAGGGACCTGTTGAACACATAGTACCACTGAGAGGGGGGGTGAATCAGTGGTTCCTAAAGCTCTTTTTCTTTTTTAAAGCAACTTCAGAATACCAGTTGTTATCTTAAGCACTAAACAATAAAACCGGTAAAGCAAATCGGTAGACCAAAGAAGACAATCACACAAATGCACTCCACAACACCAGCTGTATGAGGAAAACCCAATATGGGAAAAACCTCGGTGAGAAATGTTGCTGGAGACTATTGCTCCAATCTAGCCTCACAAATGAAACACTGAATTAGAAATATTTAGGACACCAACCCAAGAAGCACCAAACCCTACTAATTTAGGGCACCAACCCTTGCACCAAGCTCCAACTTGGTGATGTATATTGAAAATACAATTTTGATATAGTTATGGCTTCTTGTTGCAAATGAATTCTACAACTCTTGATCAAATAAGTTACTGTCAGTTGACAATATTTTCTTCTCCACAAGATCTCACACTACTGGTTGCGAGATCACTCTCTCTGATTCTTTCCCTCTCTTCTCTCTCTCTCACTCATAGTATCACTACTTACTATGTCACACTTGGATGTTGTCTTGCTCTACCACACCTCATCGGTTTGCTTAATTGTTGGACCTTCTATAGTTATACCGGTACTCAATCACTATCGGTTAAACCCTCTCATTGGTTTGTTTTCTTACTCACTCTGTAACTTTCTTAGAATAAATTATAAGGAAAAATGATCCTTCTCTGCACTTCAGCTTTCTTTACTCTTCTTTTTCTCTTCAAGCATCAATCTTTTCTATTTCGAGCTTGTATATTTATAATCATGGATTCGCGCCAATAATGCATTCAAACACTACCATGTTAGGTTTTCCTTTTCCAACTCAATCTGAATCCCTTTTGATTCAATCTGCTTTTCAGGGATATGATCTTTATGACAATGATCAATCACTAGCCGAACTTCGCATTCCAATGTGCATTTTCTAAATCTGGAGGTCTGCACCATGCTTTTCTTCTTTTCTCTGTCACTCACCATTAATGGCTTTGCTATTTCCTTCACCTATCAAGTACAAAGATCAAATATTCTTGCAAGATCAGTGCAATTTCTTTTCCAGCTAGCCTTCCTCGAGCCGCAATCTTTTGGCATCCTCTGTGACTTGCGGGTTCTTGATAAAAGCCAACCTACATGCAGATTTGTTACATCGATGCACACTCCACTGACCTGTGCAATACCTCCACCTAGCATCTAGCTATCATGCCTGTCAACATCCTCCTTTGCTTGGATTCCTATGTCGGTTTGACATACTTTGTCGACCCAGGTTGACTATCGGTTTATCTTATCTCACCGGTATGACCATCAACCATCCTTTCAGTTCTATTCACTGGTTGTCCACCGGTTGTTGTGCCTTCATAACACACAAATAGCCTTCATTCTAGTTTATGCCTTACCGGTAAGCCTTCTTTATCGGTAGATGACCCAAGTCATGTGCATCGGTAGGCTTCCTTTTGTCTGCTTACTCTCATGTGTATCACCATCATATCGGTCACCACTTCTAACTTATCGGTTGACATCAATGACAACTTAGTGCCAAATTGCCAACAGGAACAAGACAAACTTTCAATTTTGCAAAAAGGTAAAAATAATTTTCACCTATTTTTCTTGCAAAGGTAAAAAGAACTTCATAGTCATTTTGGTGCTTAAAAAAAATTACACTTTTCTTTATTTGGTGCTTAAAAAGAATCACATTTTATTTCTTGCAAAGGATAAAAAGAACAAATCAGACTTCTATTTTTCTAAGTTAGGTTCACACTTCCTTTTGGTTCTCTCTAAAAAGAACAAAGACAATCTTTCATTTTTGTAAGGGATGAAAGGAACAATCAACATCTCTTTATGCAAGTTAAAAAGAACAAACCACATTGTCATTAGCAACGTGATTTTATTTTGTTGACTAGGTTTTCTTTCAAAGTCAAAAACAATTGCTATGTTGGATTAAAAAGAACACCACGTTTGTTGGAGCAACATCTCCAAATAGTAATTACAAAACCATTGCAATGAGGGTTTAAAAAGAAAAAGTTTGTATTCTATGTCTTGAAAGTGATAGGTATATGCTCTCCCCTTAATTGGGTGATCAAAAAAACCAAACTCGCTATTTGAAAGCTTTATTTCAATTTTTGTAATAAGATAAAACCTTTAGTAGGCTTGCCTTCTTGAGAAGCCCACAAGGCTGGTGAGAGGGGAATGACTTAAAGCCAAGTTTACCAAGTCACTATAATCAAATGTGGATGGAGATAAAAATCACATCCAACGATAGTGTGCATTGATAGCCTAACCCTAGTATCCTTGAGATATGAAAAGCCTTTGTTTTAAAGGTTGGGAAGCCTCTTGAGGGAGTTTATCTTTTGCCGTGCCAAACAAAACCCTTATTACAAGCCTTAAAATTAGAAACCTCACCGAGTTAGTATCCAAACATCCTTAATATAGTAGTGCAAGGGTGGGGAATAATCTACCCCTAAGGCACTCACCATATATCTCTCAAGAAAACGATCCAATTGAGGAGCAAGCTTCTTTGGTTCAAATTCAGGACAAAGGCAAAAAAATGGATGCACCCTAGGGTGTGAAAGGGTTGTTTAAGCTAAAGGAGTATCGAGCTGTGAGATATGATATTATTGATGACGCTTGAGATTAGGGAGTCTTATTGATGTGTCTTATTCTTCAAAACTGGTGAAAACAAAGGGGATTTGAAAACATCCTCAAAGAACATACACTTCATGTTTAGATTAAGATCAAAGATACTATTGTGTTCATGAGTGTTTTTTGTGTTCTTGTCAGGTATCATATAAACATCTTGCAAAAAATATATATCAACAAAGTCTGAAATCACTTTACAAATTACAAAAATCAGAAATTCCCACAAAATAGCGCATTTGACTATTTTGATGGCACATAGAACATTTTTTGTGGCGTATATGATGTTCCTGATAGCACATTCAAGCATAAAAGTAGTGCAATTGAACAATTAAATGACGCATACAACCAAAAAAGTAGCATTTGATCAAAAGTCTGGGACATATACATTAGCACATTTGAGATAGAGGCTATTTCCAAGCAGGTTTTCAAAAATCCAAAAATTGATCTGAAAACCCTTTTAAGTGATCTTTTAGATTCAACTGTCATAGATCAGATTTCTTCCAACAAAATCAAAAAAAAATCAACCAAGTGATCCAAGTTTCACATTTTCAACCAATATCAACATTAAATACTTAGTCTAGGTATCCAAGTTGGTCAAAACAAGTCTAGTTTCCAAATTCGAGATCTCTCTTCCTTCATCGAGAAACTTTATCACATCTTTTTGACATACCTAGTAATATCAATAGGGGAATATCGAACCCCCCTATTCGACTTAGTGGACTTGAAAATCAAAATGAAGTATTTATCAACCAATTCAAAACTGAAACTTTGATCATTTGTATGACCACCCCTCAACACCTAAAGAGAAAGAATCTTTGTCAGAAAACTAATTTGAAGAGAAAGAAACCTAGCCAAAAGAAAATATTGAAGAAAAGGAAATTTCTCTACATAAACCGCAAACTCCTTCTAAAGCATTCCACTTTCTTACACTATTTTTGTAACTATTTACATTGTAAAGGAACTGAGTTTGACAAAGAGTCCCTGAAAACACCTGCCTTCACACAAAGGTCAACATTATCACAACACTTAGATTTTGGTGGAAAAAGCAACTTAGCTTATCTACCTAAAGAGAAAATCACATATTGAATCACATTCCCATTTGGACAAGATCACAGAGCTTGAGACAAAAGGAAATAGAAAAAGAACCAAACATTTCATACGAGGAAAACCTTTGGAGTAGGTATCGAGAGATGAACATATAAAATATAACTAACAAACAAATTCAAGAAGCCCAATAAGACCCCAAGTTCCAAAAATTCATAGAAAGGCTTCTAGAAAATGATAGAGACAAGTATCTATTAATTCTAAACAGTCATGGATCCAGAATATCCATTGACTTTGACCAAGATCAACCCAGGACAATGCATAATAGAGCGGAAGTAGAATTAAACAACAACAACAACACTTTAAACGCATTAACTCAAAAAATTCAAAATCTCCAACAACAAATGTAGGATATGCAAAGAGGAACAATAAGGAGATATAATGTGGAAGACATATGTCCCTATCCATTTGATAGGAACATAATCATGCCTCCTTTTCCACCAAATAGTGACATTTCAAAGTACAAAAAATACAATGAAAAATCTGACCCACAAGATCATGTGAGGGAATTTTGCACTATGAGCCTGGAATTTGCACACAACGAGACTTACTTGATGAGGTTATTTTCATGAATTTTAGGAGGACCAAGCATGGAATGGTTCTCAAAACTCCCACCAGGAATCAAGACATTCAACTAGTTGGTAGACAAATTTGTGTCTCAATACTCGTATAACATCCAACATGAAGTCACCATGCTTGATTTATGCAATTCAAGACAAAAGAGTGGTGAAAATTTTCTCACCTAGTTACAAAGGTGGTGAAGATTTTTTTCAAGATATTCTTGAGAGATACCAAAACAAAAAAGATGGACATCTTCATCAATACCTTAACCGAGGAAATGTGTTATCAACTCCAATTACAATATACACCATGTTTTTCAAAGATGATTGAAAATGGTCTCAAAATTGAGGAGGCTCTTATAAAAAGGGGAGTATTAAAAATTCAAAAAGAAGGAGCGGGTCCTTCCAAAAACTACAACAATCCTGATACCAATGCTGACAAATCCAAATTCTAGATGAGAAACAAGAACATAGTCAATAATGGTATAGTCGACATTCATAACATAAAACCAAAACAACCAGTATTCAACTTATCAAGAACTACATTGGTCAACAATCCAGACAACAACAAACCAAAACCATCCCCCGCACCATTTCAAAGGAAATTTACACCTTTGGGCCAATTACTTCAGTCAACATTTTGAGAACTTTTGGCAAGCAAACTGATAACATTACCAAATACCAAAGACTATGAACCACAAGTAAAACCATATGGTGGAACGATGCACATCATTGTAAATACCATCGAAGCAAAGGGAATAAAATAAACAATTGTCAATGATTAAATAATTTGGTCCAAGATTTACTAGAAAAAGGTGATATAATAGTAGATGGACATAAAACTAATGATGATCATGAAGCATTCAAGAATCCACTTCCTAATTATGACAAAGGTGCATCATCATCCTCAACAACAAGGGGGCCCGTATAAATCATGTATACAACAATGTCGTTAATCACATCTCAGCATATGACAATCAGATCAATATCATTAAGATCAAGGACAAGCAAGAGCAAGTCTCGGTAAATGTGACTATACGGGTCCAATCCAAGTATGTTTTGAAAGGAAACACTTCCAACGTGTCCAGTCTTCTGAAAGAGAAATATAGCTTGGTATATCAATTGAAGAAAACACCGGCCCACATATCAATATTAGAGCTTCTCAAGATCTCACCATCACACAAGGATATTATAGAGAAAGCCCTTGTTGACACTATGGCTCCAAATAACCTGGATATTGATCGATTCCAAGCTATGGTGGAGCATTTAACCGTGCCTCATAATCTATCATTTTCTAAACATGATGACATCTCTTTAAGTCATCCACATAATACTCCACTCCATATTGAAGTCCCGGTCTATAAACATCAAGTGAAATGAGTACTAATAGATGGAGGAGCCAGTCTAAATATTTGTACTCTAAAAATTATCCATGCTTTGGGATTCTCAAAAATAGCCATTGATCCTAAGAAAAAGATAACAATAAAAGCATATGATGACGAAGAAAGATCATCAAAAGGGCTCATGGTATTACCTATTCAAGTAGGACCAGTTTAGAGGGATACTCTATGTCAATTCTT